>NC_074707.1:9115807-9415807 GCF_024334085.1 Lutzomyia longipalpis
AGGGAGTTGTCTGAAAGATTTATGTTCTGAAAATTGTTTGAGCAAAATTATGTAATTATGTAAAAAACTTATGTTCAATGTATTGAAATAAATGTGTCCTTTCAGCCACTGAAGAAGAGCCACAATTGGGCTCGAAAGCTTTGGCATAAATTGCTGCTTTTCCTTGGGTGAGCGGGAATTTTCCTCTGACGAACACCGGAAGCCTATAGCAACATAAAAAATCAATACGTCAGAATAAGAAAGGAAATATAAGCCTAATGGTAAAATATGAAGATGGTTACGTTAAAAATTTTTAAGCAATTAAAAAAATGACCGCCATTTTATCAGAACCCCTTCCCAACAAATGTAATGTAAAATAAATATTTTATTTTACAACCACGCTTTTTGGATGATGTTTCTCATATTTCCCATAACCATAAACTTGTTTTCCATGAGAATATTAATTTTTTTTATTTTAATTATTAATTTATTTGTTTCAATTTGGGAAAATATATATCTTATTAAACGTTATATAGCCCTATTTGTAGAATCAAAGATATGAATTAAAAAAGTCAATAATAATTTGGTATCCAAGATGGCGGTCGAAAGAATTTGAGGGCGAAATTCCGATTATTTTTTCCCCGACTATTCTCTGAAAGTAACAATCCTAAGACCTAAGCTCAATTTTCTGAAAGAACGTTTTATAATCCCTTCAAAAGTAGCTGGAATTATCTTAAAATAGAACTTTTGCCACGTAAGATTTCGTAAAACAGCTTAATTTAATTAGTTGGTATACCACAATCGTGGCATACCAAGTATTGTAATCGTCGGAAAAACCGACCACCTCAGATCGGGCTCAAACTTGGTATGAGCACGTTTTAGACTTCCCACATTACGAAAATGGTGGTGGAAAATTTTTGATCCGGCCGGCCTGCCGGCCGGCCGGCCGTCCTGCCGGCCGGTCGCCCAAACTTTGCCTTATAACTCGAGAACGGTAACAGATAGAGACTTCGGGTTTGAAGTTTTCTATAGAAATGTGGGTGTAAAATTTCATTTTTTCGCATTTTTAAAATTCAAGATGGCCGCCGTCCGCCATTTTGAACTACCGTCAACCACTTCCCTTATAGCTAGAGGTCTGAAATTTTAGTATGTTGTAGAGCTCAGTGAGACGTCTTCAACAACAATTCATACTTGACAATCGGTCAAGCCGTTTAGCAAATATGGCGACCTAAAGCAAAAAGTGTTTTTTCGATATAACTCGAGAACGGCTTGACCGATTTTGACCATCTTGGTATCAAATAAAAGGTTTCAGGAAGCCCTACAACTATCTGGAACATTTCAAGTTCCAAAAATGGCCGCAAGAGGCGCTAAAATCAAAAACAAAAATTGCCTAACTTTAAGGGGCTATATCTCCGAACATCTGTTATAGATTTCTTTTAAATTTAGATATGTTGTAGCCCGACTCAATATCTTTCATCAGTCCGAAAATGAAGAAAATCTATGTCGCCGTTTAGAAGATATGACCATTTGAAAAATTCTTGAATTTGAAAAGTTCTAAGAGCCATATCTCTTGAACGGTCTGTCCGATTTTGTTCAATTTGGTATCAAATTAAAGGGTTTGCAAAACTCTACAACTTTCTGAAACATCAGAAACCTCTAGAACCATTCCTTGAGGACAAAAAGTGCAAAAAACTGTTTTGATCAAACAAATATCCACCATTTTTGTTCTAGATGTGACCTTGAAAATTATTGAAATTTATGTCAATTTATAGCCTATTTTAATACCTTTCCAAATAGTCAAGAAATTTCTGTAGGTCTTATAGAACTAAAGATATGACCATTTTTATCAATTTCATAAAAAAAATCAACTTTGCCTATTAATTCTGCTCACAAATTAAATTACAACGCATAGACTGACCCATCCGCGTTGTGGTATACCAACTCTTATAACTGGACGCGTTATGATTGACTTTTCTATAAATAAATTTTGAGTTTTTCTTTTAGTTATAAAAACTTTGTAAATGATTAAATATATTAAGAATTTATTCAATAATGAAAAGCGGAAAAGGTATGGATTATCCTATGACATGTCGTCACGAAATCTTTTTTCAGAAATTAATCATTCGAGGGTGTAACATCCCATATGAAATGACGCAATATTTTATATGTAAATCATACGTGTGAGAAAATGCTTTTATGTTGCAGGAAAACCAGAAAAAAACGTTTTCTGGACTTAATGTCTCATAACACGTCTCCAAAAATCGTATGCCAGTGTTCTTTAGATCAGACATTACGGTAACGGACAAATTTAAAATAAACAAGGAATTTGTCAAAAAAAACCTTTCAAATGTTAGTGAGAAAGAAACTATATACCATAGATTCGTAAAAGTAATGTGCGAGTCTACCTAAGACTCGCCAATTGAAACTGCGAACCATTTCACTCGCATACACAAAATGCGAAAAATTTTTCTGTGTGTATGTCGACATATATTGCTTTGATTTCCTCGTTATTTGTCTCTTTCTCTTCAATAATATTCAATTCAAACAACATATTTTTATATTCTTCTGCTCTTTTCACACATCAGATGATTATATTGGGGCCTCCATGGCGTTATTTTACATGACAACAATAAAATGCCAAGACAAAATGGAACACGATATTAATAAATATTAATATTTTTATATTGCGACTTATCCTGACGCTTGGTCTTTGGAAAACCATGCCACACCCTTTTCCCGACATGAATATTTGCCATAGGTGATAAAATGCCATTGCATTTCACAAATTCAAATTTTTAATTATATTTTAATTGCACATAAAAAAATGGAATTTTCCAAAACCTTGTTGAAAGTATTTTTAAAATTTCTTTACACATCCTGAAACATGTTGGTCAAGTTATTTTGGATGCAAAAGTCTCAGATAATTAATAAATCGAATTTAATTTTAGCAAGTAAATTTTTGATTTGCCGCGCACGAATAATACGCCATTGAGCTCATTAACCTCCAAACCTTAAAGTCCATCTGTTGACAAAATATGAAATCAAAAATCTGGAGAAGGGCAGAAATTGGGAAGAAATAGGGCAAAAATTGGGAAGATTGTCGAAAGCATGTCGAATATTAGTCGACAAGCGGCCTTATTTTTTCCCTAATATTAAAGGAAATGGAGGAAGGAAAAATTTCGACAGACTGTCCACGCCCAATTCTCTATTGGGAAGGCGTCGAAACTTTTTCGAGATATCTTCCACTTGGGCTGCCCAATTTTTTTTACTTAAAAATAGGGCAGAAATTGGGCTGTTTGATAAGGAAATATGCCGAATATAGTATTACGAAAGATGATTTCCTTCCAAAATAGGGCAGCTTCTTTCGACATATTTTGGAAATTATTTCCACAAAGTCAACATTTGGGAAAATAGTTCTCGTTGGGTTATTCATCCGAAATGAAGAAAAAAATAAATTTTTATTCTTTTAAGTATGAAGATATTTGAAGTTTTTATCTGACATTTTACGTTTTTTTTGTCTATTATGAAATGTCAAAAATTAAAAAAATAAATATCACATGTTATTAATGAATGAACGTGAAATGTCAGAGAGTTTATATCCAGAGCTTTAGAAGAGAAACGTCAAACATTAAAAGAGACATATTAAAAAAAAAGAAAATAAAATGTCAAACGTTAAAATTGCAGAATCTGTCTAAATCTTCTTATTATTTTTTATTAAAATTATTAAAATTTTATTGGTCAGAAATTTTTATTTCTACAAAGATGAATAAACTCCTTTTAAAGGAAAACCAATCATTTTTTTTAAAATCTAATTCTTCATCCAAAAATATATTTTTTTTACTAAATAAATCACAAAATAAGCAAAACTTCCTTAATTTCTCCCCCATTTATTCTTTTCTCTCTCCTTCAAACACTTTAGAACTTTTTCTTTCTATTTAAAGTTTTTTTTGTTCTTTCAACCCATTTCATTCTCAATGACCGATCAAATAAAATGAAGAATGAAGCAAAGAAGGAAAATTTTGCATTTCTCTGCATTTATTTCGTTCAATAACTTTGGCAATAAAATGCAGGAGTTTATTAAAAGAAAAGAAGAAATTCTCTGTGTGGGTGTTACGTAAACAAAAACAGAGAGACAGAATGTGAGGGCAAACTCCAAAAAATTGGCTTCAATTGAATTAAATAAATACGATTGAGAGTGAGAAGAAGGAGAAGAAGAACAATTGATAAATTGATGGCGCACGAGGTGCAAAAGAATCATCATCATTTGGGTGGTTATTTATAAAATCAATTTGAAGAAGAACAAAAAGTTCTAATATGGGAATGTTCTGTGAATTTAGGAATCTCTGCGCAGCAGAATCGTGTTGTTGGCGCTATGCAGCTGTATTCGGTTGAACGGAAATGCTCTCAGGCAATTGAGGGGCATGCTGCATCCTTTGCCACGTTCAAGATGGAAAAGAATCCGGAGCCGTCGGTTCTCTTTTGTTTTGCCGTACGCGCTGCTCAAGGTGGGAAGTTGTATATTATTGAGGTTGGGACACCGCCAACGGGTAATCAGGCATTTGTGAAGAAGTCCGTGGATGTTTTCTTCCCACCTGAGGCGCAAAATGACTTCCCTGTGGCAATGCAGGTGTCTGATAAGTATGACGTCATCTACTTGATCACAAAGTACGGTTATATCCATTTGTATGACATTGAGACGGCCACGTGTATCTATATGAATCGCATTTCGGCCGAAACAATCTTCGTGACGGCACCGCATGAGGCGAGCGGGGGGATTATTGGGGTGAATAGGAAGGGACAGGTGTTGTCGGTGACTGTTGAGGAGGATAACCTCATCCCGTACATCACGAATACGCTGCAGAATCCCGATCTGGCCCTGAGAATTGCCGTTCGGAATAACTTATCTGGGGCCGAAGAGTTGTTTGTGCACAAATTCAACAATCTCTTCCAGAATGGGCACTATGCCGAAGCAGCGAAGGTTGCTGCACTCGCCCCAAAGGGGATCCTTCGTACTCCGCAGACAATTCAGAGTTTCCAACAGGTCCAAACCCCGGCAGGATCAACTTCGCCGCCCTTGCTGCAATATTTTGGGATTTTGCTCGATCAGGGAAAGCTCAATAAGTACGAATCTTTGGAGCTGTGTCGTCCGGTTTTGTTGCAGGGCAGGAAGCAGTTGTGTGAGAAGTGGTTGAAGGAGGAGAAGCTTGAATGTAGCGAAGAGTTGGGAGATTTAATCAAGCCGACCGATTTAACACTCGCTCTGTCCGTCTATTTGCGTGCAAATGTCCCCAATAAAGTGATTCAGTGTTTTGCGGAGACAGGGCAGTTTCAGAAGATTGTCCTGTACGCCAAGAAGGTGAACTACACACCTGATTACATCTACTTGCTGCGTTCGGTGATGCGAACAAACCCCGAACAGGGAGCAGGCTTTGCAGGGATGTTGGTTGCTGATGAAGAACCCTTGGCTGATATAAATCAGATTGTTGATATTTTCATGGAGCAGAATATGGTGCAACAGTGTACGGCTTTCCTTTTGGATGCACTGAAGCACAATCGTCCCAATGAGGGTCCACTGCAGACGCGTCTGCTTGAAATGAACCTCATGTCAGCACCCCAAGTTGCTGATGCAATTCTCGGGAATGCCATGTTCACGCACTACGATCGGGCTCACATTGCCCAGCTCTGTGAGAAGGCGGGACTCCTTCAGCGTGCCCTTGAGCACTACACGGATCTTTACGACATCAAACGCGCTGTCGTTCATACGCATCTCCTCAATGCTGATTGGTTGATTAGCTTCTTCGGAACGCTTTCCGTTGAAGACTCCTTGGAATGCCTGAAGGCCATGCTAACGGCTAACATTCGTCAAAACTTGCAGATTTGCGTTCAAATTGCAACAAAGTATCACGAACAGTTGACAACTAAGGCCCTCATTGATCTCTTTGAGGGCTTCAAGAGCTACGAAGGGTTGTTCTACTTCCTCGGTTCCATTGTGAACTTCAGTCAGGATTCCGAAGTTCACTTTAAGTACATTCAAGCAGCTTGCAAGACAACACAGATTAAGGAAGTCGAACGTATCTGTCGTGAGTCGAATTGCTACAACCCGGAGCGCGTCAAGAACTTCCTGAAGGAAGCCAAGTTAACGGATCAACTCCCCTTGATTATTGTCTGCGATCGCTTTGACTTTGTTCACGATCTCGTCCTCTATCTCTACCGCAATAATTTGCAGAAGTACATTGAGATCTACGTGCAGAAGGTTAATCCGTCGCGTTTGCCAGTTGTCGTTGGGGGACTCCTTGATGTTGATTGCTCTGAGGACATTATAAAGAATTTGATTCTCGTTGTGAAGGGACAATTTTCAACGGATGAACTCGTTGAGGAGGTGGAGAAGCGTAACAGGTTGAAACTCCTTCTGCCGTGGTTGGAGTCCCGTGTGCACGAAGGTTGCACTGAACCGGCAACGCACAATGCTCTGGCTAAGATCTACATTGATTCCAACAACAATCCCGAACGTTTCTTGCGTGAGAATCAATTCTACGATAGTCGCGTTGTTGGCCGGTACTGCGAGAAGCGTGATCCACACTTGGCATGCGTTGCGTACGAACGTGGACAGTGCGATAGGGAGTTGATTGCGGTGTGCAATGAGAATTCACTCTTCAAGTCCGAAGCAAGATACCTTGTACGTCGTCGTGATGCCGAATTATGGGCTGAAGTGCTCTCCGAGGCAAATCCCTACAAGCGCCAGCTTATTGATCAAGTTGTTCAGACGGCATTGAGTGAGACTCAGGATCCCGATGATATTTCCGTGACGGTTAAAGCCTTCATGACGGCAGATCTGCCGAATGAATTGATTGAGCTGCTGGAGAAGATTGTTCTTGATTCGTCTGTCTTCTCGGATCATCGTAACTTGCAGAATCTTCTCATTTTGACGGCAATTAAGGCCGATAGGACACGCGTGATGGACTACATTAATCGTCTTGACAACTACGATGCTCCGGATATTGCAAACATCGCGATAAGTAATCAACTGTATGAGGAGGCCTTTGCAATCTTCAAGAAGTTCGACGTCAATACATCAGCTATTCAGGTTTTGATTGAACAAGTTGAGAATCTTGAGCGTGCCAATGAATTTGCAGAGCGTTGCAATGAACCAGCTGTTTGGTCACAACTTGCTGGAGCTCAGCTGCAGAAGGGCCTTGTTAAGGAGGCCATTGATTCTTACATTAAGGCCGATGATCCCAGTGCGTACATGGATGTGGTGGAGACTGCAAGTAAGAATGAATCCTGGGATGATCTTGTGCGTTACCTCCAAATGGCACGCAAGAAGGCACGTGAGAGCTACATTGAAAGTGAACTGATCTACGCGTATGCCCGTACAGGACGTCTAGCTGATCTGGAGGAGTTCATTTCAGGGCCCAATCATGCGGATATTCAGAAGATTGGTGATCGTTGCTTCAACGATGGGATGTACGATGCAGCAAAGTTGCTCTACAACAACGTCAGCAACTTTGCACGCCTGGCTATTACGCTTGTTCACTTGAAGGAGTTCCAAGGAGCTGTGGACAGTGCTCGTAAGGCTAATTCAACGCGTACATGGAAGGAAGTTTGCTTTGCATGCGTCGATGCACAGGAGTTCCGTTTGGCTCAAATGTGTGGCCTTCACATTGTTGTTCATGCCGATGAGCTTGAGGACTTGATTAACTACTACCAGGATCGTGGGCATTTTGAGGAGTTGATTGCCCTGCTTGAAGCAGCTCTTGGCCTTGAACGTGCCCACATGGGAATGTTTACAGAGCTCGCAATTCTCTATTCAAAATACAAACCAAGCAAGATGCGTGAGCATCTGGAGTTGTTCTGGTCTCGCGTAAACATCCCAAAAGTTCTCCGTGCTGCCGAACAGGCGCATCTGTGGTCAGAGCTTGTCTTCTTGTACGATAAGTATGAGGAGTTTGACAATGCCGTCCTGGCAATGATGTCCCATCCAACGGAAGCATGGCGAGAGGGTCACTTCAAGGATATCATTACAAAAGTGGCAAACATTGAGCTGTACTACAAAGCAATTCAGTTCTACTTGGACTACAAGCCACTCCTACTGAACGACATGCTCCTGGTGCTGGCACCACGAATGGATCACACACGCGCCGTGAATTTCTTCACAAAAACAAATCATTTGCAACTGGTTAAGCCGTATTTGCGTTCAGTGCAGAATTTGAATAATAAAGCAATCAATGAGGCACTGAATGGGTTGCTGATTGAGGAGGAGGACTACCAAGGACTCAGGACGTCCATTGATGCCTTCGATAATTTTGACAACATTGCCCTAGCGCAGAAGTTGGAGAAGCACGAATTGACGGAATTCAGACGTATTGCTGCCTACCTCTACAAAGGTAAAGGATCTAACTTTCTAGCTTCTGGCTCAATTTCTTTAACGTTTTCTCTGAAATTTCTAGGCAACAATCGTTGGAAGCAGAGTGTGGAGCTCTGCAAGAAGGACAGACTCTTTAAGGATGCAATGGAGTATGCGGCTGAATCGCATCAGCAGGAAATTGCTGAAGAGCTGCTTGGATGGTTCCTGGACAGAGGCGCATTCGATTGTTTCGCCGCCTGCCTTTTCCAGGTACTTTTCAAAGGTTTTTCATTACTTTTGGATGATTTTTCATTAACTTTCTTCTCGATTTTGTTGCTTCTTTACAGTGCTACGACCTTCTACGACCCGACGTTATCCTCGAATTGGCATGGAGACACAACATTATGGACTTTGCAATGCCCTACTTGATCCAGGTGAGTTCCCTTTCTAATTTTTTACTCTTCTTATCAATTCTTTTATGTTTTGGAGACAAGGGGGTGATTGATTGTTGGGCAATGTCAGAGCAAAATAATGAATAAGTTGAAACGATAAATGCTTGACAACAAAACATTCCGGAATGGAGAGAATTCTCAATGAGATCGTCGATAAGGCATCGGCTTTAGTTTTTCTTAAACCAAGCTTTATTTACATACTTATACCAGGTTTCAGTATTATAAGCTGAGCTTAAGTTTTCTAATCGGGGTCTTTCTATTAAACTAAATCTCAGTTTTTTTTTAAAGTTAAATATTAAGTTCTTTTAAACTAGACCTTATTTTTTTAACTGAGCTTAAGTTTCCTAAGTCCTAAGTCATAGGTAGGCTTAAGTGCATTCTAGCTAGACCTAACCTGCTTTAAATGCAAGATCTCAAAAAATGCAAGTTTGACTTAAAAACTTAAGCCTGGCTTAAGAAACAAAGTTAAGCTGTTTATTAGGTCAGACCTATCTTTTTTTTCTTAAGCCAAACCTTAGTTTCTTTAGGTCAGTCTTTTAAGACGCATTCAGACTCAATTCAGCCTGATTTAATCTTGAAACTTCAAAAGCCTGACTTTAAAAAAAAACTTAAGTCTAGTCTTGCTAAAAAATCTTAATACTGACTTTAAAAACTTAAACCTAGTTTGAAAAAAAAAACAGATCTAGCTCAAAGAAGTATTTTATGGTTTAGAAGAACTCAGATCTGACTTAAGACGATTTTCCTTTACCTATTCCAATTTCTTGAGGGCGTAGCAACATTTAGCATAGAATTACTCCAATTTTGTATCATTAAACTTGGAGCATAAATGCCGCAAATGCTCGGTTATGAATAAGTCAATAGAGGAAGGAAAAAACTCGGAAATGATTATCGATTGAAAATTTGCTTTTTTTTTCAGAAGCAAAAACCTTCCGTCAGGAATTTCCTTTTCAATATTAATTTCTCCATTAGTCGGATAATAATTCGCTCATTAGTAATTCATTTCCGCATAATTTGAGGGTGGAAGGAGGCTTTAAATATTAATGAGATTCAATGTAATAGTTTCCCATTAGATGCAAGATTTTAATTTATTTATGTGAAATGTCTTTAAGGTGGTAAAGGTTAGACTTTGGGAGCTTGAGAGAAGTTTTAATGAGAATTTGTTGCCTTTCTAAGGGGTTAAATAGTTCAATTTTGAACTTTTTCTATTAATTTTTATTGATATTTTATAAAGAAAAATTAGGAAAAAATATTAAAGAAAAAGAAGCTTAAGAATAAAAAAAAACTACAGGGGTGGACAAAATAAGGATTTAACACATTCGAATCCAATACTTTACCCGTAAAAATATTTTTTACGCTATGTGTAATAAAAAATATATTCGCCGTAAAATATTACCCAGCTGGCTTACAGTATAATATTGTTTCAGTATAAAAATAATATTACTTCGGATGTTAATTTTATTTATTAAAGCTTATAAAAATAAAAATGATAAGTCTTTGTTGAAAAACAGAATTACTGAGTAATAAAATCGTGCAAAACTAGATTCAGAATCATTTGATTAATGACAATTTTATAAACAATTTTCAAGGAAATTCGAGTTGATTTTTAAGTTAATTTTGAAGATATTGTCCTAAAAAATTATACCTAATTAATTATAGCCTTACTTAGCGTAAATAATATTCTCACTGATTTATTACCTACTGGCAAGGGGATCCCAACCCCGAGAAATCAGTACTTTTAGTGAGGCAGCAGGTTCTTCCGATCAAAATATGCGATCAATTTGCACAATTCCACTTGCAATCGAAAGTACATTTAATTAGCTCTCGGTTGATCCCTTCTCATAATCGAAATAACATTATTAATATAAAAAAAGTTAAAGTGTTTCTCGGGAATCGGTCGAGATTGGGCGAGATTCGAGAATTCCTCAACAAAAAGTGACTTTTCTTCACTGAAAATGAGGTTAAACCATCCCCTTGCCTACTGGGGTTTTTTAGGAGAAGAATACTCCTTCCGGAAGCGTCGGCAGGCAGGAATCCAAGAAGGAGTATTCTCAGCATTTATTACAGCATATTCATGCCATAGAAATTTTCTTTTATTCGTAGCATGAATAGTGTTTTGTTCGCAAAGAATTTTTGAAAGAAATTTTAGAAATCTTAGCAAGAAAAGTGTTCTGACGGCGTAGAAGTAACGTAAGGTCAGCCGGGTTTTATTTACAAGTATTTTTTACGCCTCGTAAAAGTTGATCTTTCTTATAAAGTTTCAAAAAAATCATGAAATAAAATTTAATTAAAAAAAAGAAAGAAATAGAAAGAAATTTAAGGGAAAATTCTTTTAAATAAAACCGAAAAGTAATAAATTCAAGCCGAAGAGTTCTAGTTTCAAAAGACTAAATTCAAGCCGATAAATATTTAGTTTTCAATCCCAAAACAGCACAAATTGAGGAACAAAACTTAAAAAAAAACATCAAAACCTAAAAAAGGACTAAATTTAAATCGAAAAGGAGCAAATTAATGCTAAAAAGTAGTAAATTGAACCCAAAAAACATATACTAAATATAAAAACCAAAAAGTCCTAAATACGTTTTTGGGTTCATTTCGGTTTTGAGTTGTTCGGTTTTTAGCAAAAGATGTTCATCAGATCTTTGGAAATATTCAGATGATTCGCTTAAAAAACCAAAATATTTGCCAGATAAACACACCTTGTATTAGAATGTTGTGAGAGTGCGTAGAACAAGCGAAAGGTCAGCCGGGTTTAATTTATTTACAAGTATTTTTTACGTCTGGTGTAGAAAAATCTTATAAAGGGCCATATCGTAAAATATTGACTTTTATCGTAAAAGTCTTTAATACTTTAATACTTTATTTTTATTCCTAATCAATTACAATGTTCTTTTACAACCAATTCAATTTTCATTAATTAATTAATTAGTCTTCAAAAGAATCTTCTATAAGATAAAAAATATTTTACGCAGAATACCGATTTTTTTATAATAATTTTTTTTTAATTTCATCAGTATTCCACAAAATTGTGAAGAATTTATCAAATGCGTGGTGGGCAGAATTCTTTTTTTAATATTATTATTATTTGTTTATTTTTAATAAATAAATTATTTAGTTGATAATCAGCAAAAACTAAACAAAAAACATGATTTTGGGTCTTATTCAGCGAACAAGAAACCCTTGAAATCTTTGAATTTTTTTACTGAAATTTTAAGATTTCGAGGGTTTCTTGTTTGCTGAATTAGGCCTTTTACCTTCATAATTTTAGTTTGAGGTCAAATTCTATCAAATTCATAATTTTTCACATCATCAAATGGCATAAAATTGCTTAAAAAATGCTCATAAAAGGACCTCCAAAACTTATTTTTATCATAAAAGAAAAAAAATCTCGATAAAACTTTTACACTGAATACCAATTCTATTTTTTTTGGAGACTTTATAAAAGTTTGGAGACTCGTTTTATATGCTGAATACTGAAATTCTTTTATCTTTTACGCTGAATATGGCCCAAAGTTTCAAAAGACATAAAATAAAGTTTAATTAAAAAGAAATAAAAAAGAGTCAATTTTAAAGAAAAATTCTTTTAAATGACTCTTAACTTTCTTTTTATTCCTTTAACGTTCGTTGTCCTCTCATTGCAGGTGATCCGTGAGTACACATCGAAGGTGGAAAAGTTGGAGCTGAATGAGGCACAGCGACAGCAGGAGGGTGAACAGGCGGAGCACAAGTCGATGATTCTGCCGGAGCCGCAGCTGATGTTGACCGCCGGCCCGGGGATGGGGGTGCCGCCGCAGTACGCTCAGGCGTACGGCGTGCCTGGATATGCGCCCAATATGCCGTACCAGGGGTACAGCATGTAGGGCGGCGAGAGCATCCTCCTCGGGGGCCTCGCGAGCCCCACGCAGCATTTAGTGAAACTCGTTACACTAAGCTTTGACATAGTTAGATCCATCTTGAGCCGTACAATTCGCATGTAGAGACCCCACAATTTCTCTTTTTTTTTTGTATTTTTTTGTTCTCTCCTTACGCGCAATCCCCCTCCCCCCTCCCGTTTAATTTCTTGCCCTGTTTACTTCACTATCCCTTCCTCCCCCGCACACGCTTCAAGTCTCATTGACAGCCCCAAAGTTGGTTGTCTGTTAGATGTGTGTACATACAAACAAAACAAACAAACATTAAAGAAAATACAACAAGCATATAGATGATGAAATTATACATAAAAAAAATTAAAAAATAAATAAATAAATATATTATTAAAAAAAAAGAAAAATCAATGTAAGGATTTAGTTAGGGGATGGCAAATGGAAAGAAATAAGTCCTTAATTCTTAATGATAGAAAGAGAAATTGAGAGAAATCATAAAATTCATTGACGCACTGAGAGTTTAACTTAAAGAGAAACAAAATTGTAGAGAACAAAATTCAGATCGAAAATTAGTTTATTAAAAAAAAAAAAATCAGAGCTAAATATTATTAAAAACAAATTATATATTTTGTTTTTTTTTTTCAAGTTAAAAAGGAAAATATTAAACAAAAAATTTTATGGGGAAGCGAAAAACAAAGATGGAAAACTAGGAAAGAGAAAAACGGGAAAAAAATACTTTCAGTATTTATAAAGAAAAAAGAAACAAGATTTTGATGGAATGAGAAAGGATTTTTTTTGTGTAATATTTACTTATATATAAATTGCAAAAGGTTTAAAAGAGTAAAAAAAAAAAAAGTAAATTTCTAATAAAAAGAAAAATATATATTAAAAATTAATCTTAAAAATAAAATATTTTGCCTATAAGCATAAATAAAAAAAATGATGAAAAAGTAGAAAGTATAAATTAATAGTTAAGTAAAATATTTAGCATTCCTTTTAAAAACAAAGCAAAGTAAAAATAAACTTGATTTGCCCCCTCTTTTGTTGTTAATGCTCTTTATTTTTATTTTCATTAAACTATTATTCTATTATTTCTCTTTATTTGTTTATTTTTTTTTAATAAATAGAAAACTTTAACAAGAACACTAATCATTGATTTTTTTTTCAGAAGTTTTCCAATTTATTGCAAAGATGGTGATGAAAGAAATTGAGAAAATTGAAAAAAAGATATTCTGCCGTTTTCTCATTGAATTCGGTGTAATTGGTAAGTCAGCGGTGGCCGTAAGAATTCACGTAACGTTAGAAAAAAAACGAATAAAAAGATTTCTTTTGAAAATATTTTTAAATGACTTTCTTGAAGAATTTTTACGTAGATATGAAAAGACTTCTTTTAGTATTGAAGAATTTATTGAATAAATTTTGAACAAACAAGGAAATTAATCCTTGATTTAGAATAATTAATTCGAGCCTATTTATTACTTTTTTATTAGAAGTTTTAAAAAGAATTTTTTAAAGTATTTATTTTTGAGAATTTAGTGATTTTTTTTAATCAAGAAAACGTCCTTAAAAAAAAGTAAAAAAAAACCTAAATGATCATTTTATAGAAATAAAAGATTTTTCCTTGTAGACCAGTGAATGTTAATCTGCTCAGGCGTGAGATTCTTATTTATTTAGAAGAATTTGAAATTCTTTTTTGTCTTTCATTTTAACCCGAAAAAGAACTTTCCTAAAATTTATTTTGATAAAAATCCTTTCAAAAATGTTTTTGAAAACTTGAATAAAATTGAAATAAAAAAGAATTTTAAGTAAAAAATATTTAATAAAATTAAACATAAATTTATTTCTTCTGAATTTAGGAAGTCAGTAAGTTCCTAAACAAAAGGAATAGAAAACCAATGAACTGATTAAAGAAATTTTATTTAATTTTACAAAAAAAAAAGTTTTTATAAAAATCAATTAATTTAATAATAATAAATTAAAAATATTCATTTTACCATCTTTGCGATAAAATTGAAAACTTTCTTCATTTCAGCCAAAATAGAAGAAAATGAAAAGAAAAACCTCCACACAGTTTTAAGCATGAATCAAGTGAGAAAGGAAAGAAAGAAAGAAACGAAGAGAGAGCGAGTATAGTTTTTAGAACAAGAAAAAAATAAACAATAAAAATAAAATTAACACATGAAAACATTTTTCTTTTCAAATTACATAAGAAAGTAAATAGAATGGTAAAAAAAACTAAAAAAAATGAAAACGAAACGAATTCAACATTAATGGGAAAATTAAAAAAAAGAAGAATCATAAATATTGTAAAAGAAGAAATCTTTAAGGAAAAAAAAATTACGATGAAAAGCAAGAAAATATTTTGATTGTTGATAATTTAACTCCTGATAATAAATACATATATTATTATTATATAAATATATATATACTTGAGTTATATTAAAAGTAAGAATAAAAAAATATTTAAAATGATTTCATTGTGATTTTTTTTGGGTGTTCTTGAGGGTTTTCCGGAGATTTTCCTTAACTTCATTCGTCTTCCAAATCCTTTCTTGATTTTCTTGCCTGATTTCCGCAATAAATTTGAGAAAAAAAAGGAAATATAGTCAAAAAACGGGCTCAACCGGGATTTGAACCCGGGACCTCTCGCACCCAAAGCGAGAATCATACCCCTAGACCATTGAGCCGCTTGTAAAGCTCACAAACCAACTTCGTTCCCTTCCTTCGTGCAATCCACATTCGCGCAGCAGCCGATATGTTCTTTATCTTAACGAGAGAAATTCTTAACGAAGATCCTTCTTCGACTTTTCCTGAAATATCCTTTGACAGACTTAATGAAAAAAAAATTAACAAAATTTCACTATTTTCAAGCAATATTAAACTTCTTTCAAAGCCTTCAGATACATTTTTCAGCTTGATAAATTCGATACAAAATGATCAAAAAATGCGCGAAAAAAGTGCGGGAGGTTCTGCAAAGAGCTTTCGTTAAGTGGCTCAATGGTCTAGGGGTATGATTCTCGCTTTGGGTGCGAGAGGTCCCGGGTTCAAATCCCGGTTGAGCCCACTTTTTGATTCATTTTTGAAGGTTATTTTCTTTGTATTCTTAATCCTATTTCTTTTATTTAAGTAAGCCAAGTAAGCAATCAGGATTTCTTTTTTTTCTCTTTCAATTTATTGATTAAAAATTTCATTCAAATACAAAGGCAGTGGCGCCACTTGAGCTGTCACAGTGACAGATGAAAGTCTCCAAAATTATATATTTTGTTGATGAGGTGGCCGCGACATGCTGTAGAAGTTTTCACGAAAAAATAGGAAATTAGTAAAGAAATTTAAATAAATTCCATCATGGCGTAAGTTTTAAAGTTTCTCACTTAATTATTCTTTAAAAAAAACCTTTAAAAACCTTTTTTTATGTAAGTTGAAAGTGAAAGTTTTGATAATCGTAGGTTTTCTTTTCTTTTTCCTGCAGTGCTTCAAAGGTTACATTCAAAATTACCCTCACGTCTGACCCCAAGCTCCCCTACAAAGTGTGAGTATTTTTTACAAAATCTCAGCTTTTTTGAGAACTGGAAAAGGAATTCTTTTGAAGGAAAGAAAATTTCTAATAAGAATGATTTTTGGAGATTTAGCCAAGACACAGAAGTGGGTGATGTGCTCGGGTTATTTGAAACTCAACGAAGGGGAATTTAGCTGGCGAAAAATAAAAACAATATTCGTTGTAGGGAAGAGCTAAAAATTAATAATTACTATTTATAATTAATTAGAAAATGTGGGTTATTCTTAAGAATTTATTTTAATTTGAAATTAAATCATTTTTTCATTTAAAATTATTGAAAAAATATTAGAATTTTTATTTTTAAAGAATTCGGATTCTGATATTTTTAAAAGAATCCGGGAATTTTTTAAAATTTTTGTAAAGTCTAATTTCAAAATTGTCTAGAAAAGTCAAAATTCTCAGCAAGAGTTCTTGAAAGTGTAAGATTAAGAATTTTTCCTTTAACCGAATCTAATAATTTTTTTGTGAAAATAAAAACTTTTTATGCTATTATTATGACTTTAAATTAACCAAAAGAAAAATTCCGAGTGTATACTAAATGGGCAAATCTAGTTGAAAGAAATTTTAAAAATCTTTTCAGTCTTGATCTTCCCTAATAATTTGTTTTTTTTTTAAATCAAGTTAACCCTTTCGCGTTTTTTGGGTTCTTCGCTAAACCAAACGTGAAACATTTAATAATTATTCCAATTATTTATGAATTTAATTGTTTTTCCAATTTTAAAATGCATCAAATTCACGCTAGAGAGTCCAAAGAAGACGTTCTGACTGAGAAAAATCCTCTAAAAACATCTAGACAATAAATATCGTCATAAAAAGAGCGCACGTTTTACGTGGACGCGAAAGGGTTAAACGAAAAAAATTATTAAAATTTTCTTTTAAGTTCCTTTTAAAATTAATTTTAGTTTTAATTTGATTTAACTTTCTCAACCAACTGCTGATATATTTTCAAAATGAATTTCTTATTATTATATATTCTTTTTTCCACCAGATTGAGCGTCCCGGAGGCAACTCCCTTCACGGCTGTGCTGAAATTCGCAGCTGAGGAGTTCAAAGTGCCCCCAGCAACGAGCGCCATCATCACTGACGACGGTATTGGCATCAGCCCTGCTCAGACTGCTGGAAATGTTTTCCTCAAGCACGGCTCGGAGCTTCGACTGATTCCCAGAGATCGTGTGGGCAGGAGAAAACCTTAAGGAACTAATCTTTCTATTTCTGTGTTTATTTTCTATGCGGTCGGTATTGTTTTGCAATAAAATTCGCTTCTAAAATCCATCTTCAAACTTTTTTTAGAGTCTTCTCTTTGCTAATTTTGGGATTTTTGTGAGAGCTTCCGGGAGTTTTCTACAATTCCGGGAAGCTTGAAAAACTTATAAAAAATTATTCAAAAGAATTTTATTTCAATTCAAAATGAAATTCAAGCACTTGCAAAATCGTGGTCTTTGAGTATTTTTAAAGATTTATTCGAAAATCCTTGAATTAGGGACAAAAAATTCCTTCGAGCCGGATTTGAACCAGCGACCTATGGATTTCTGGGGCATTTCCCATGGAATCTGGTGGATTTCATGGGTATCTCTCTCTACAGTCCACCGCTCTACCAACTGAGCTATCGAAGGCATGTCTATCAGAGCGATTCCGGTGACTTTCTCCTCTGAATGTGGCCTCCAAAAGTCACGGCGTCAGCAACGCCAAACTCTGCACCACGATCACCAAGCGATCGCATTTCCACGCCAATTTATTGGCCACACTTCGCTTCGTTTTTTATTGCTTTTTTGTATGAGAGAGAGAGGAGGCCCAGTTGATAAGGAGAGTCCGCTGAAGTTGAGCGTCTGAGTTGAAATAAATGCTCGATCGGAAATTGTTCTTTCTTGGGATCAAGGGATCTGCTGGGAAGAGATCGTGAAGAATCTGTTGAGGAAAGGGGATGATCTCAAAGAGATTGAGAAAAAAATTGATCAGAGGGAAAGTATCCACGATCATGTAATGTTCAGAAGATTTTTCATGCGAAGAACAGAAGAAAACTTTTTTTTAATTGAATAATTTAAATCTTAGAATTTTTTATATTTTTAAAACATATTTTTAATTTTTAAGCAATGAAGAACCCAGAAAATCACCATTGCAGAGATAATTAAATAGAAATCTCGACGGAAGATTTTTTAAAGAAAAGATCGTATAGAAGGTTCTTTGGATTCTAGGATAACAATCTAAAAAAAAAATGATCGTATGAAAATTCTTGAATCATAATTAACATTAAACTTTTTAACTGTGGTTTTCTCCACACGATCAGCAAAAAAACGTTAAAGTCTAAAGAAATTTTAAATTAAAAGAATTTTAATTCTGTTCTTTTACATTGTTTAAAATTTCTCTAAAATACTTTTAAAAATTCTTTTTCTAGAAAATAAATATTCCTTTCATCGTATCTATATAATAAAGAAAGGCCTGTTTGTTGGTAATCGTCGTTCCGACTTTTCTATACAAATCCACACCGTTTGTCCGATCGCGATGAAAGGAATTTATGCAAGGACATATGAAAGATGATCCTCTATCGCAGAACAATTTTAACCCATCTGATCTTGTAGGGGAACATAAAAAATAGAAGAATCGCGAGAGAAACTCCCCAATATCCACTGGGATCACATCGAAAAGTGCAGTGAAAGTACAGTCCGGGAAAACATAACCTCAATTTGGGAACAACATTTAAATGAATAGGAGGAACTCCATTGTGTTCGACCAGCGTGGCATCGGGACCTCTTGAGCTTCTTTGTAACCTTCCCAACCTTTCCTGCCTACCCGAATGAAGATTTGATTGATTTTTGCTTCACTTCTGTCTTTCCGGACTTCCCGTCGTTGAGTTTTTTTTCTCTTCTTGGTATGCTTCCAAAAAATCATTTGCAAAAATCATTCAAAACTTAAACCGGGTAGGCAGGAAAGGTTGGGAAGGTTATAAAGAAGCTCAAGAGGTCCCGATGCCACGCTGGTTGAACACAATAAAGGTCCTCCTATTCATTTAAATGTTGTTCCACAATTGAGGTTATGTACTCCCGGACTGTTCTCTCACTGCACTTTTCTATGTGATCCCAGTGGATATTGGGGAGTTTCTCTCGCGATTCTTCTATTTTTTATGATTCCCTACAAGATGATATGGGTTAAAATTGTTCTGCGACAGAGGATCATCTTTCATATGTCCTTGCATAAATTCCTTTGGTACAGAGGCTCCTTATAACAGGCCGTTTCAGATGGCCGTATTCATTTTCCCCCCAAAGCCCCCCTTCAGGTAGCCCCCATAGAGATTTCATGCAGTTTTTGCAAATTTTTGAATTTGGCGCCTGAAATGTTGTATGAAATTGATTTCTTCTTTCCGAAATTTTTCTCCGGGATTTATAAGTGGCCTCAATCAAACCATCACAATTTTTATCCCCTAAAATTTGCGCGAAGCGCAACAAATCCCCGCGAAGCGGGGCGAGGTAAATTGGAGCGAAGCGACAATTTACCTCGTTATTTATAAGATCATTGAAAATCTGAAGCCATTCTACAAAAAAGGAAAGAAAGAAAAGATCTCAGGATTCATTTTCAAAAAAAATTGCAAAGAAAATTGATCAAAAAATAAAATTTCCACGATCATAGAATCTTTCATATTTTTTTTTTTATAAAATATCGTTAAATATCCTTTCAGAAATTCTTTTCTTCTTCTTTTTCAAATCTTTTTTATTAAAAACTATTATATTTCTCTTTGAAATATTTTATTCTTTTAATCATTTATATTGAAGATCACCGCAAGATCGCTGAGAAAACCACGAAAACCTAAAAAAAATATCCAAAAAGACACCCAAAGAAAACATTCTGTACATTTACCCAATCCAACGACGTCAAAGAAGATCAAGAAGATCAGGAAGATTTTAACCCCCAATTGTGCGAAGATCACACCAAATATTCACAAAAAAATGTGAGAAATGTTTGGATCGCGCGGCTGTGACAAAAAGACGATGAACAAAAAAACCTTGTGCGGGCTTTCTTTACTTAACACACTAAATTGCAAGACAAATAAGTTAATGAGATGTGTACCCCTGCTCGTGTAGAGCTAGCGCGCCTCAATGGACACCATGTGCTTGTTGATCAGTTTCAGCGTCACGTCGATCTTTGTGCGTAGATCCTCCATGCGGAGTTGCGTGCTGAGGCGGTAGTTGCACAGCAGATGGATCAGCATTGTCTTCATGGACATGAGGCTGTACTTCATGCCGATGCAGTTGCGGATGCCCCCGCCGAAGGGGAAGTAGCTGTAGGGGTGGCGTGTCTGCACGCGCTCCGGTAGGAAGTTGTCCGGATTGAAGGATTCCGCGTCGGGGCCCCAAATGGCGGGATCGTGATGAACTGTGATCATGCTGATCATGATCCTCACACCAACGGGAATTTTGTGGCCAGCTGAAAAAGATCGACAATTAGGACTGTGAAAATTGGGATGAAAAGTGTGATCTTATTGCTCTAATTGGACGATGATCGCAATTTTTCACTTCCCAAAGTGATTATGACAATGCTAAATGAAGAAGTAAATATTTGTGAAGAAAATATTGATGAGGGGAAAGGTGCGTGAGTGCGAAAGCTCACGCAAAAAATCAGGGAGATGATTGAGATGGCTAAAAATAGTGATCTTATGTGATTAAGACAACATTCTTGTTTTTTTCCAATGCTAATTATTTGGATAATTATCGGAGAGATAACAAAGATTGATTAGTTTTCTCTTTCAGGAATAAGTTGATTTTGCAAATTCTTCTTGATTCTTTTGCTATGTACCTTAAAAAGAAGCTTTATGGGAAGAAGAAAAAAGTTTTAAGAGACTTTCAAAGTTTTTTGTCTCCTTCTTCAATGAGTAAAAGGAAATTTAAATGGCAAAAAATATCTTAAACTAAATTCCATCCTCTTCTAACAATCGATAGATACTCAGAGAGATAATCAAAAAACTTGTATCCACTTCCTTTTTTTGTATAAATTGTATTCACAGAGAGCTTTTGAAGTTACAATGTGAAGTGGTCGTAAACTTTTTTCATACTATTAGTTGGTGTTCCACTTCATGGCCAACACCAAGTATTGTAATCGTCGGAAAAACCGACCACCTCAGATCGGGCTCAAACTTGGTATGAGCACGTTTTAGACATCCCACATTACGAATATGGTGGTGGAAAATTTTTGATCCGGCCGGCCTGCCGGTGGTCCAAACTTTGCCTTATAACTCGAGAACGGTAACAGATAGAGACTTCCGGTTTGAAGTTTTCTATAGAAATGTGGGTGTAAAATTTCATTTTTTCGCATTTTCAAAATCCAAGATGGCCGCCGTCCGCCATTTTGGACTACTGTCAACCACTTCCCTTACCGCTAGAGGTCTGAAATTTTAGTATGTTGTAGAACTCAGTGAGAGGTTTTCATCGATAATTCATACTTGAAAATCGGTCAAGCGGTTTAGCAAATATGGCGGCCTAAATCAAAAAGTGTGTTTTCGATATATCTTGAGAACGGCTTGACCGATTTTGACCATCTTGGTATCAAATGAAAGGTATTGCGAAGCCCTACAACTGTCTAGAACATTTCAAGTTTCAAAAACATCCGCAAGAGGCGCTAAATTCAAAAACAAAAATTGCCTGACTTTAAGGGGCAATATCTCCGAATCCCCATTAGGCAAATCTTTTAAATTTTGATATGTTGTAGCCTGACTCAATATCTTTCACCAGTCCGAAAATGAAGAAAATCTATGTCGCCGTTTAGAAGATATTACCATTTGAAAAATTCTTGAATTTGAAAAGTTCTAAGAGCCATATCTCCTGCACTGCTTGACCGATTTTGCTCATCTTAGTATCAAATTAAAGGTTTTGCAATTCTCTACAACTTTCTAGAACATCAGAAACCTATAGAACCATTCCTTCGAGACAAAAAATGCCAAAAACTGTTTTAGTAAAATAAAAAGCCGCCATTTTGTGTTCTGGAGATGACGTTGAAAATGATTGAACTTTATGTCAATTTATAGCCTGTTTTAATACCTTTCCAAAACTAGTCAAGAAATTTCTGTAGGTCTTCTAGGACCAGAGATATGACTATTTTTATCCATCAAATTGCCGAATTTTACAAAAAAAAATTAAATTTGTCTACTAATTCTGCTCACTAGTAGTATTACAACGCATAAACAAACTTCTACACGTTGTGGGACACCAACTCTTATAACTGGACGCGTTATGATTGACTTTTCTTATTAAGTTGGAAGAAAATAATTTTTTCGTACTATATTATTCTCCTCTAATAAATTTATCTTCAATTTGGAGGAAGTTTTAAAGCAGGTCACTCCAAGAACTTTCTTTGAAAAAAAGTTTATTTTCTTATGGAATAGTGGAAGGGTGGGAGCTGGAATGACTTTGAATTACTAGAATGAAAATATTCGTGACTAAAATTGTGTTCTTTTCTTGGTGAGAATTGAATGTGCTAAATAAATAATAATATTTGCTAAGTAAGAAATTATTTAGCAAGTAATTTGAATAATTTAAAATGAAAAGAAAGAATTAGAATTTTCAGGAGGATATTCTGATTATTCTTTCAAAGATATCGATTAGAAAATCATTTAAAATTTTTAGAAATCCTTAATAGTTTTTGAAATTCTTTAGCTTTAAGTCAATTCTTAAGTTTTTACTCAATTTTCCTTAAATTTTTAATTTTTTTATAGCGATTTTATTTGATTTTCCTTCAGTATCTCAGTTTCTGTAAACGTTACCGAGCTTTTATTTGAATCTAACTAAACTTAGAGACTTGAAAGCTCTTTTAAAATTATTTTCAATGAATAAATGAATTAAATTACGAGATATTCTTTAATTGCGTTTCCAACTATTAGAAGGAAAAAAAACTTATCAATGAAATACTCTACGTGAGGAACAAGTCCGTAAAACAAGTACATATATTTGTTCAATCAATTGACGGTGGAAGCTTTTCAAATAGCCAGATCATGATCATTTTCAAGCATCGCACCCAACAATTGCTGTCAATTCCCAGCAAATTGTCAACAATTGCGGTGCAATGCAAATATTTGGTGATCATGTTCAGAGTGAATGAAGATCGCATGTTTATTTGCACAAATGAGATGCTTTTGTAATAAGATAAATGATCAGACTGACCTAAATTGAAGTCTTTGCTGACTTTGCGGGCAAAGTAGGGCACAACGGGGAACAATCTGAGAGTTTCCTTGAGCACACGATCGAGATATTCCAGCCTGTTGAAGTGTTCGTACTCAACGTTTGGATTGCGGCAGTTCTTCCCGTAGATTCCCTCCATCTCCTCGTAGACTTTATCTTGGATTTTTGGGTGCATTGCCAGCATGAGGACGCAATAGCTGCTAATGAGGGCCGAAGTTTCAAAGCCAGTGGCAATATTTGTCCCCACGTGCGCCTTGACGTCATCACGTGTCTCCAACTTCCCCTCATTGAACATATCCATCACTTGATCAATAAAGATCTGTGGTTTTCGGTACGATGTGAGTTCGTCTTCCGACACTCGACGCTCTACCTTGACGATGCCACGGTCTTTGGCATCTTCAGAGGTACTTGTTTTGCTCTTGATCACTTTTTCAACGAACTCTGACGTGATCTTACGCAGTTTTTCCGTCGTCTTGTGGAGATCTGTGAATTTGTACAGGAAATCCGAATGGAACCACGGCCTAAAGATTCGAATTGTGATCAATTCGAATAAGCTGCAAAAAATGAGGATCTTTAAGCCATCGTTTTCATTCTTACGATCGCTCTTGATCGATCGTGAAGGATCACTATCTATTGATGAATGAATAACATTAAATAGAATTGAATAGATAGTGATCCTCCGCTATCGATCACTCGTGATCTCACGTGATCCTTACTTATTGCATGCATAGAGATAATCTTGATTCTGTCCTTTCTGAATATTCATTTCCGTCCCCAGCGTTGTTTCTGTGAAAGAAAACAAGAAATATATAAAAGAAAAGAAGCATAATTAGTGATCTTCTATGCAGGATGTCACGGATTTTGCATTAGAAGATCATTAAGCATCCAAATGATGTCTTTTGTGCTTCATTTTCCATTGCGCTAAATGATTGTCACCTATTTGCTACATTGTTCGTCACATTAATCATCTAAAATGCACATTTTCAATCGTTCATAAAGTATTCAAAAGAAGTCACAGAAAGTTATTAAGATGCCGCTAATTGAATGTATTTAATTTGTCAAACGAAACACTCTACAAAGAGAACCACGAGAACTGATTTCTTGGAAAATGTTTTGCGCGTTATTAAATTTAATAAATGAGCTTTTGCTTTTCTGTGGGATTTCTTTGTGTCTCAAAAGAATTTTTCGAAGAATTTTTTGGGACCTTTTAGCAGAGCAAACACTTCAAGAATAACGCTCATTTTAAAAGTTAAATATTTGTGACTGTTTCAGTTAAAACAAATAGGTGACACAGGGGGGAATTCAATTGGCAAATAATCTCTGTTGAGGCATTATGATGGCTTTAAATTAATCTGTAACAAAATAAGGTGAATGTTTGAAATAACAATCAAAATGAAAAGTTTGTCAATTTAATTTAACAAACTTTATCACAATACTCCTTAAACAAACTTGTTTGTATCGTACAAACAGTTTCGTTTGGAAATTACAAAAATAAAGTTTATTTAATTTAATTGACAAACTTCAATTCTGTCGTATTTTTTTACGGTTTTTTAGATTAAATAAATCCATGAGAATTTATTTATTTAGTTAAAGACTCATTTAAATTCTCTTTAGAACAATATTTTACAAAAAAAAATTGAATGAAATTGTTCAAAAAATTTAATAAATGGCAAAAAAGTCGCTTTGAAAGTTCGTAAAGCTTCGTATATGTAGTCCTTAATAAAGGCTTGGTTTTTCAAAGCTTAGGATTTTTTAAATTTATTTTTTGCTGAAGGAAAAAAATATTAGAAACGTCCTAAAACTTATTACAATTATTTGTAGATTAAGCTTAAAGCTCACGATTTAATGTTTATGGCTTTGTAAGCCTAAAGCTGCTAAGAAAAATTACGTTCAAAGAAATAAATAAAAAAAATTGTTTTTAAAAAAATTCTCTAAAAAAAATAATACATAATCAGAAGAGCTTTTTATCAAAACTTTGTATATCACGGAGAAAAATGATTTTCCACACACTTTTCCAAACTTTAAGTTTAATAAAATTACTTTTTTAGGAGTAATTGAATAAAAATTCAATTTAAAATCCTTCATCTAAAGTTGAAAAATATAGCTGACCTCAAAAGCTTAAAAAAGCTCTCAAAAGTTATAAAATAATCCTTCAATGTATTCAAAATTAATTCTCACATTAACATTTCAATGAGAAGGCAACAGTGCAGCAAAGTAACCACATTTGCTTCATAATTCCACCCACATGTGGTATACAATACAGAGTTAGTAGAGCTACTTAAATAAGTTGAAGGATCAAAGGAAAGGGTAAATGGTCACAAACAAATTAATCAATAAGCACTCACGGCAAATCATATCCAATGTGCAAGCATCCATGAATTCGTAGAAATTGAAGGACCCCTTATTGAGTTTTGCACTCATGTTCTTCATCATTATGCCCGCTTGCTCATTGAAAATGGGCATGTAGCTCTGGAGGATCTTGAGGCTGAAGCAGGGATTGAGATTTTTCCGGTGTGTCTTCCATTCTTGCCCCTTGAGCGTCAGTAAACCTCCACCGTCCCCAAGGAGGCTCACAAAATCGTACACATCGTCCCGATTGAGAGCCTCCTGCGAGAACAGGATCGTCTGGATGAGCTTTGGATCACTCACGAGCAAGTAGAGACGCGGTCCGAGCCAGAAGTGATGGAAGGATGAGTACTTCTTGAACATCTTCTCCACCATTTGCAGGTATTCTGCAAAGATGCACCACCACACATTATACCTACAAAATTGATGTCACCCCCTTCATAGAAGCACTATAAATTATTGCAAAACACTTTAGCACCACACATATTGGCAAACATTTCATCACTCTTTGGGCAAACAGTCCACCCTCCCCGGAATAGCTTGTAATAGCCATGGAGTAGAGACAACGAGGTGTTAATGCGCATCAACACAATACTTTATGGTGTCACCTCAATGAACCTTTCTGCCCTACCTTCGTGACTTTTTCCCAGCACCAAGTACCCAGCCCCGAGAATTGGGAAGGGAATAGGTCCTGGCAACTTCCACGTAAGCCGGTAGACATCGCGGCGCGTCCACAGGTAGTATGCCAAAGTGAGAAGCGTTACGATCCCAATGAGAGCGAACATTTTTGATTTTTTCTCAATCAAATCACTTTAAATTAAAACTTATTATTTATAGGATATTTAACACTATGTAGCCCGATTGACGGATCAACACTCAAATGAGTCCCCCGCCGAAATCCAAAGGAATTTATAAGGTGGGCACAGAGACTTTCCGCAGAAAAGCTTCCCAGTAAGAGCGATGAAAGTGGGAGAAGCTGAGGGGCTCGTCATCCAGGGAGCTTTTGTACCTTTTATTTTTTTTTTAAATTATTATTTATGTAAAATTATTGGGAAATTGAATTTTTATAAATATGGAGACAGAAAAAATTAATAAAAAGATCTTTGAAATAAAAATTATTTGAAATTCCTTTTTTTCTCGGCAGATAGATTTATGAGAAAAGCTTGTTGGAAAGCTTTTTCTTCTCTTCCTTGTTTTCTTTCCTTTCTTTCTATTCTTTCCTTTCTTTTGTGCTTTTAGAATTTAATTATTTCACACAATTAAACTTTAAGATTTAAATTTCCATTTTTTTTATTACTGATTTTTTTTGTTTTTTTTTTTTTGTTTTGCGTGTTTTCATCGTAAAAGAAATATTTAAGTATAGCTTAGATAACTCAGAACTGAATCGTTTTAATTTTTTCTGTTTTTTGAATTCTTTTTTAATTTTCTTTAAAAATATTCTTAACGAATATAAAAATTTATAGCAGAATAAATTTTTAAACGACTGCGAAAATTATTTTTTAGAAAATTGCTCGGAAAAGTGGCTGGAAGAAGACAATGAAAACACAACTTTGTGTATTCAGCGACGTTTCGAATGATTTATATTCATCTTTTGGCTCCAGGAATGCATTAACCATAAAGTTGGATTAGCGAGATTGACACTGAGAGGATCGAGGTTTCTAACCTCAAAAGTTTGAACTTCATTTTCTCTCAAAAGAAAATATTTTTCCAAGTTTTCTTTCGACGATATTGAAGTAATGAAACTTTCCTATACACTGATGTAGAATTTATGACGAAATGTTTAATAGACTTTAATTCTATGGCAATTGAAAAAAGTCGAATTGACCACGTTGGCCAGCAAAATCATTCAAGGGTTAATCGAAACGTCGCTGATTGGACAAATTCTGCGTTCTTTTAGCTTTTTCTCGATCTTTTTAATATCTACAATTTTTTTAAGACTCATCTTTTCTTGAATTTGATTTTTTTTAGAAGACAAACTAAAGAAAAATAATTTCCTTATGCTCAAAAGACCCTTAAAATGTGCAATGCAGTACCCCTTTATGGGTGCGAAATAGAATCATCATGTTGAGAGCAAATATGTGCACATCAGACGACGATGATGGATTGGAGGGAGATTTACGACGATGAGCATCCGTATGCAAATGAGTTGGGCCTCTTCGCACCTTTCCTAGAAGAGATCCTCAACGCTTTGCTCTTTGTCCCCCCGTTCGCGCAAGCAGATCATCATGCGGAACTTTTCCCAACAACATGGGCTTTCGTACGATGAAATGCCCTCATTCATCGTGCTTTTTTTCTATATTGAGCGATTTGTGCCTCGTGACACATCACCATTGTCGATGCACAAATGAAGATTAATTGACATTCTGTCGCTGAGGAATTTTCATTTTCCGCCATAAGAATCGCAAAAGCTCCATTACCTCGCTCGTTGTGCTTTCCTGTGCGTCCGTGAACGTGACGCCCAAGAGGAGCTTCCGAAAAAGGGAATGGTGTCGATGATTCTTCGCGGCCTTTGCTTATTTTTTCCTCACAGAGCTTTATTTTTTTTTGCGTGTGTTTGTGCCTAAAAATCAATTACGCAATGTTTTTTCCACGCAAGGACGCTACCATGCGGCGGATGGAGAGAAAATAGCCGAGAGAGAACTTTGCTATTTGAACTAAAATTAGTAAATGTAATTAAATGTGTTTATCCAATCTATATGCGTGGATCATAAATCAGAGGAAGGAGGGAGAGATTTAGCGGGCAATTTTGGGTATTTTAAATAAGCTTTTGAAGGAATTTCTGATAGCCACTAAAATTCAGCGTTTTAGCTTGGATTTTAGTTAAATATTTGCTAATCAGCTTTTAGTGGGGGAAATTCTATTTTATCCTCATGATTATTATGTTGTGTATTTGCAGCATACATAACTCTTATGCAAATGCCCCAGCAAATGCTCATATTTTCACAATTTATATTGAAGAACTCTCAAGTGAAAGTGTCTGTTTTTTTTTATTTAAGGGAAAGCTCCAGCTGTGGTGTCCACAATGGGAAGTGCAGAGCATAGAAAAAAAACATAAAGATTTTTTAGGTGCGAGATGCGGAGGAATTCTTAAGTACCTGTTTGACGTCTAATTGCTCAAGTGTTGGCCACTTGTTGGAGGTTCAGTTGGAGGTGTCTTCAAAATATTTTTTTTGTCTGATTATTGCGAAATCGTATTACGCATTTTGAGTTATATTTTGGCTTTTTTTTGTTCTTCATTATACATAACTTCTTGTTTGCCTATTCAAATCATTAAGGCACATCCGACAGATACTGTAGGTACATAGAGTGACTGGCAGTCTTTTGAGACATCAAAAGCACGTCTTTTGATAGAGAGACGAAGAATAGATTTGTGGGGTCTGCGGCGAAAGTTTGGGGCCACGAAGGGCAAAGAGACACACAACAGTCTGTGAGATTTGAATAGCTAAATCACATCGAGCTATATAACTTTCGGGGATCCCTCATCGCAGTGAAAAGCCACTTTGACCTTTTCATCTTAATTAAATTGACAAAGAAGTCCAAAGAAGTCCAAGAATTATGAGGGTACAATGACCACAAAAGCCACCGCAGGAGAACTCTCACTCTCACGTAAGAATTTTGCATGAACTTGTGAAGAATGTTGCACAGAAAAATATTCAATATTTGCCGAAATATTTATCACTCGAAAAAAAAAAATTCAGTCCATTGTTGTGGGCCCTCATTCAATTTTTCCCACGTTTTCCATTAAAATTCTCCCTGCAACAGTGTCCACACTCACCGACAGGGGAAAAAGTGCTGAAAGCTCTTGAAAAAAATTGTCAGGTGCACTCATAAAAAGCTCCCTTTCTCCCTCAGCAGGCAATTATGAAAAAAAGTGCTCTCAGGAAATCATTGCAATGCGGTACTCGTGGGACGCGAAAGGACATACAGAGTTCAAATGTAAATTTTATTTAACTCTCACGAATTAATTAAACACTCCAGCAGTGTGTTTGGACAACACCAGGGAGCTTTTTTTGTTGTTAGCACAGCTACTCATTTCCTTTGAAGTACACTTTTGTTGAAGCTTGAGCACAAGAAAACTTTCCCATTGAGACGATGATGTGATATGATGAGAAAGAAGCTCTGAGGGGATTGAATTATATTGGAGAATTTCAGGGAGGGAATATTTATGTACAAAAAAAGATTATATGAGCTGAAGCTAATTCTAGGAATTTTCCTTTTATCAACGTATTTTTTTTTAATAATAATAAATATCTAGAGAGTTTTCTGGAGCAATAAGTGGAAATGTAATTAAGAGGAAAAATAATAATTTGGATGAAAAGATTTATTACTTTAAAGAGTTGCATAGCATTTTGATTCTTTAGAATGAAATTCACTGAAGTCCACCTAAAGCTATATATCCTAGGTTAGGCATAAAATATTTAGGCTAGATTTAAGTTTTCAATGCTTGGATTAGGTTTTAAAAATATATCTTAAGTTCTTTAGACTGGGTTTAAGTTTCCTAATGTTTGTTTTTTTTTTTAAGTTAGGTCTAAGATTAGACCACTATATAGGCATCCACCTCATGCACTAACTGGGCCATCCTCATCCGCATCAAGAGCTTGCGATTGGGCGCGAGAGAACCATGCCCACTACAAAATGCTTTAGGCCTCAATGACAAGGATGATAAAATTGAAAGAAGAAGCTTTCGTCTGTGAGACTTTGTAAGAGAATTATCTTCAAACTGTTCAAAGTCTTCTGACGTCGTAGTTTTACTTTAGACGATGTTAGAATATGAGAAAAAGGTGTTAAAAGAAGTTAACTGGAAGATAGCTAAATAGAAAATAGCCGGGCCCGTATTATGTAACTCTCCGAGTGCTGGATGGCCGTTAAGAACTGTACGTACAGCCTTGTGATTTTTTGAATAATTAGTGAATTTGCGCCATGCTTAGTTTTTAAATTAGTCTTAAGTTGTTAAACGAGGGCTACATTGTAAAACCGGCTGTATGGGCTGAAAACCGACTTAGCCGTTTTTTTTTACAATGTAGCCCTCGTAAAGCTAGATCTAAGATTCTTAAGGTCAGGGGCATTAGGTTTCTAAGTTATGTCAAAATTAATTGGACTACGGATTTAATTCTCTTTGTACATGTATATTTCAAGGTACGATTATTTGAGCTTTCGAGGGGCTAATCAATAGATGGGAAGAGAGGCGAAATCTGTATCCTAATTATCTCTTCTTTTCGGTACAAATCTCAATGATACGCATTCTGGGGCTTTTCACCGTGGAGAGAGAGCTTTTGCAATTATTTAATTCGTCATTTACGTGTAGGGGAGACCGGGGTTAAAAAAAGTCACTTAAGGGTTTAGAAAAAGCTCAAAATATCATATTTCCCAAATAGATAAAACGAAATGTATAGCTCATTTCTTTAGGAAATTCACTGCCCTACAACTCTTTCTCAGATCATTTTGTTCTATCTAGCTAGGAAATATGATATTTTAAGCTTTTTCCAAACCCTTAAGTGACTTTATTAGCCCCGGTCTCCCCTATCCGTTCAAACTACTGTGACAATCTAAAAATGCGATTTGGGAATAGGTTAAATGATGTATTTAGAATTTTCTTTTACGATAACTTAATGAGGAAAAATAATTAAGAAATAAATAATTCAAGCTTACCAAGGTATGTAGCCCCTTAATTATTTATTTATCATTTTCTACTCTATCTCCCACTATTCTCTCGCTTTGGAATGCTGGTAATGCTTCTGTACTTTGTATTTGTGGAAAGCTTCTTTCAGAGCTTTTCCAAGCGCATTTAGGGATGATGAAATTTTATTAATTTATTTTCAATTTATTTCTCAAATATTTGATCATATTTTTTGCTCTTGCTGTGTGATCTACTTTCAACCTGCTTGACTTTAAGTTTCTTTCTCAGACATTTTTTGAGAACTTTCACTTTAATAAAAACAATTTTCAGAAGATTTAAAATTGACAATAATCAGTTTTAAATTAAATTCTTTGGGAAAATTTGATTTTTCTTTTTCTGGAAAGGATATCTCTTTGAGAAGAACAAAAAATTCCTTCGAGCCGGATTTGAACCAGCGACCTATGGATTTCTGGGGCATTTCCCATGGAATCCGATGGATTCCAATGGGGTATCTCTCTCTACAGTCCACCGCTCTACCAACTGAGCTATCGAAGGCTGTGGTGGGAAGTGGCAGCCAGTGGTCACGACCAACTCGCATTTTAGCAGACACTCTCATTGCAATTAACATTCGTGCGCGTGGCATTTCGACCGACATACCAATTTGTGGTTTTGAACGCATTTTCCGTCCACTTAATTTCAATTCGTAAGTTGCCTTTTTGCCCAAAATCACGTTTGTTGCGCCCGGCTGACCTCTCATCACCCCCAGAGAGTTTATTTTTGATCAGCAAAATCATCTCTGTGTGCAAATACTTGTGGGTTGAAATTCAGCAAATAATAATTCGGAGGAGGAAAATTCCCTTTTCTCCTAAATTCGAAGGATACTAATCTATATTTATTGTCCTTTTGTACTCCATTCTCAGGGAATTATTTGTTAGTGTTTCTTCTGTATTCTTCTCGCTAAATTCCTGAAAATAATGTCGTCTTTTGTGCTCGAAGAAGAGAGCTTCAGAGAATTTTATCAATATGAGTTTTTTTTGTAGCGCTTGTTTTTCCCGCGCTTTTTTTTACCTGCATACCTCCAGGCGATGTTGCTCAATTAAAGTTTATGCATTATACTATGCAAAGCTTTGTCAACAATTGCATTAAAAGCTCTTTGTTAATTGTTGACATTTTAAATGCGCAAAATATTCCTTCCCGTCAAAAGCACGTCGTGCGAAAGGAAACATCCCTCACTCTCTTTGCATATTCCATGCAACAATTGAGGCTTTCACATTGCAAAAAAACACTTTATTTGTTTAATTTCTTGAGCATTATAACATTAAGAAGGATGGCGAAATTATAGTTTTAGTCAAGACGCCTCTCAACTGTGACCAAGTGCCCGTTGACCAGTTTAAGCGTCACGTCGATCTCAAAACGAAGCTCCTCCAGTTTTAGTTTTGTTGAAAATTTAAGATTTCGAATTGAGTGGGCAATAGCCGTCTTCATGGACATCATGCCGTATTTGAAGCCAATGCAATTTCTCGGACCAGCACTGAATGGAATGAAGCTGTACGGATGCTGCTTTTCCCAATTCTCAAGGAGAAAATTATCAGGATTGAATTGCTTTGCATTTGGGCCCCAGACTTTTTCATCTCTGTGCATTGATATTGTGCCGATCACAATTGCTGTCCCCGCGGGAATTGTTACGCCGTCTGGAAAAAAAAGAAGAGTTTTGTTGGTCAGAAATTTTAGGAAGTTCGGTTTTGAAGTAAAAATTCATGAGAATTTAAAATAACTGAATTTTCTAACGAGAGTTTTCTGGCCAGGAATTTGAGGTACATTCGCTTAAAGAATTTTTGAAATTAATTTTTTGACTTGAAAACTTAAAATTTTTAAGACTGTAACTAACATTAAACCAATAAGGACGAAGATTTTTTTTTCTGAAACTAAGGAATTTTCTAGTTTAAAATAAAGTTTCAGAAGTCAGCAAAATAAAACTAGAACAGCCTAAATTCTTTCATTCCTCTTCTGCTTTCTCAAGAATTCTTGAATATTTTCATACTCACTGAGGTCAAAGGTTTGTGTTGCATTTCTTGCCATAACTGGAACGGCTGGAAAGAGCCTCATTGTCTCCTTGATGACCCTTTCTGTGAATTCCAATTTGTTGAGATCATCGTAGGAAATGTCAAATTTTTTCTTCGGGAAAACACTCTTTACTTCTTCAAACACCCTCTCCTGGTACTCCGGGAACATGGCTAGCATTAGAATAGCATAGGCAATCATCAATGCTGATGTTTCATAGCCCTGTTGAATAAAAATAATTGTAACACACCAATTAAATCATTGAACAATTTTGCAACGATTTTCTTTACTTTATTGCAAATTCTAATAAATTATTTACTTGATTTTGCTATTTATCTTGTAAATTGAGAAATCTCGTAAATGTCGCACTGATTGCAAATTCTTACAATATAATTTATTTGTCCTATCTATAAATAATGTTAATGTGAAAAAGGGGATTGGTATGGCGCTATTTTGCGCGGACAATAAATTAGCTGACAATTAGAAAAGCCCCCTTTCCATCTCTTGGGAGGCTCAAATGAAAAGCTAATTGAATCACTTTAAAAATTACTGCACAGAGATGTTCTAAATGGGTGACAGTGGAGGCTCACGAAGGATTAATTGCGCCCCTCGTGACCCCTATTTATTCTCCCGATAATTTCATAAATCCCTCGCTTGAGAAAATTAATTAAAATACAATTTACGGAGGAAGTTAATTTTAAAAGCATAATTTGATGGGAAGCTTTCAAAGCTCCTGGACTTGACTCACCGCAGCGACAATCGTGCTAGCTTCACTTAGCATATCCCAATCGTTGAAGTGACTCCCCTCGAGCTTGAGGAGTTGATCAATGAAGATTTGCGGTGATTTAAATGAGCCATCCTTTGAGTCCTCCTCACCCGCAAGGCGTTCAGCTTTTGGCATGTTGAGCATGTCCCTCTTCTTGTTCTGCAAAATACGCCCAATGAAGGAGTACGTGATGTTGGAGCAGCGCTTCTGCTCATGGTACATCCTCGTGAGGCGAAATACCCAGTCCAAGTGGTACCACGGCTTGAAAATACGATGCGTCATGATTTCCAGGAGTCTGCCGAGACAAGAGAAAAAAGCCATAATTGTGGAGCAATCACATTTCATCGTACACACACACACGACCCACGGGGCAAATTGCAGGTGCGAACTACTGCTGACTCTGCACTTTTGCAATTAAGTCAGCACAAAGAGTAAACAAAATATATAGTTTACAATTTACAAGGGAATTTTCACATGTAAGCGCGCCTCTACATTGTGTGACCTTTGACATGAATAGGATTGCCTTGTAAACGTGGGTGGATGAATAAGTATATGCCTTGAGCTTTCAGTGAGCTTTTAGTCAGCTTTCAGAGACACGAAGAAGATTGAAAAATGCATTAAACAAAGAGGAAAAATTACAAAGAGTTATAGTTATGAAATTTTTAAATTAATTTAATAACAGTGAGGCACCTTATAAATTCGAAGAAGCTATAAAGTAAAGGAATTTACTACTTTCTCCTCAGAGATTTAATGATTAAAGCTAATAAACGATTCGAGAATTTAATTTCAAATATTTCAATTTTAATAAAAGTTAAATTTTAATCTAAAAACATCAAAATTAACCGGAAGTCCAGTTCAATTAAAATATTCCAGAATTAATAACTTTTCAATGGACTTTGTTGACTTTGTTTTACTGTGTAAATGTATGAATTTACCTCCATAGTCATCACCTAAATTAGTTATTCAATCCAAAATTCGAGGAAATCATGGCATTGAAATAAAATCTGCATTCACTCAAAGGTTGGAAGGAAGATTGACAAGAATTTCATCGAAATGCCTTCTCTTTTCCTGATGTACTACCTATATTAAGTTTTCCACTACAGCATTTTCAAAGCTCAATTGTGTTGGATTGTACATTATTGCTGGTGAAGTGTGCTAATTGGTCCTGTCAGGAAACAATACGGACGATGATGAATGCCCCTGGAGAGGTATGAAAGATGCATACGAAAGCGATTTTCATTTCTGGAAATGCTACAAAGAGAACACCTTGTTCTTTTGAAATTGATTTCCGATGCATCAGCATTCAATTTCTCGATTTCTGGGGACATCTCTTTATCTGTTACCTCTCTACCTAACACCTACATTTCTAGCATATGTACATAATATTGATATAGCACAGTACTCATATTGAATGGCTATTGAGGATGACGGGTGGAGGATGTCTGCAAGTGACTCCCTGGGTTCGGTAGACACTTAATGAGCCAAACCCAGGGAGTTTTTGATTGCTAAATGCTATGTGGTTTGGGGGTGAGAGATCCCACACAGTGTTCAGTGGGGGCAATCTCTGTGTGTGTATGCCACAGAGCCCCATTCATGCGAGCTTTTGGCACATGACACGGCAGGGTGAATGCAAACGACAGAAATGGTTTAAGAATGGAACTCACTTATTGCCCGCATAGAGGAATTCCTCGTTTTCATTCTTCTGGATATTCATCTCGGTCCCAAGGGTGGTCTCTGTGGGGGGAAAAAGGAAAAAGAGGAAGCTGCTAAAATACGCTCATTGTCCTCAAATTTTCTGTAGAAAATAGGGAAATTTTGCTTTAATTCATTTTCTCTCGCTCTCTTTGACGATGGGTGGGGAAGGGAAAAGTTGGATTAGTTAATTGCAATGAAATGAATTTATTTGAGGACTCCTGAATTAAATTACTTCACTGTTTATCCCTCTAGATATTATATGCAGATGAAATTTATTTTTGTTGAATTTAAGAAATTAATTCTCTATTTTGTGGAAGAAAAATTTATTTTTCTTCTCATTTTCTTGGTGGAAAATCTCTCTATTAAATTATATTTTATTAAACAAATTTTCTCTTGCTTTAATAAACTATAAAATTGTGTTATTTGGGATATTTGATTAGTAAGATTAAATTTATCCATTTATATTTGTTTCTCGATCACGCACATTTAAAATTTTCCACGCAAAAATTAATATTAAAAACGCAGAAATTAATGAATTATTTTCAATTAACGATACAAAAACGTAATTAATTTTATTTTAAAACCAACTCAAATTGGATATTTTATATTAACTTCAACCACGATATTTAATTTATTCATTTATTGGAAATGATGATTAATTATTTATTTATGTATTTAAAATGTAAAATATCATCCATTGACGTACATATTTTTGTTGATGACAATGATTAAACAGATTCTACGAAAGAAATTCAGAGTTTTTATAAAAATTATTTGAATTTTTTAAAATTAATTTTTCACGTTTAAAAATATGATTAATATATGTGCAAAATATTGTTAGATATTTCTGTAGCCTTAAGGAAAATTTCTTCTTCTATAATTTCCTCTCAGACTTTATTTTCTCTATCTTAAATTATGTTTTATCATATTTTCAATTTGAATAAAATAAGAAAGGAAAATCAAGTATTAAAGGTTTAATTTGCGTCATCTTCCCCTAAGTACTTGAATTCCAACGTCACAATACGTTGATTAATTTATATATCTTTCTGCATTATTAATTTCTTCCGGAAATTTGAAATTTTAATTTCTTTCTCACAATGCATTTGCATGCAAAATTGTATCAACCGTTTAATCGGACAGAGCAATTATCTCTGTAGCTACCTACAATTATACTTTAAGAAATCTGAGAGCAATATTGTTGATTGCTTTTACAGCAAACTTTGCAAGGTTTTAGGAACAGAAAAAGCACACAAAGTATTTTTTTTATTTACAAACAAAGCTCGCGAGAGAAAAGTAATTAATTGAACTGAAATTTCTGTGAAAAATTTGAAGCTTCGAGAGAAAAATGATGAGAGAGAAATATGGAAAAGTCATGTAATACTCACGACAAACCATATCCAGTGTACATGCATCGATATATTTGTACATATCGAAAGTTCCGCCTTTGTCTGCTTGAAGCTTCAACCGTTCCACCATGGTTTGTACTTCCTTGTTGAAGATTGGCATAAAGCTCTGGAGGATTTTGAGGCTGAAGCAGGGATTGAGAAATCTTCGGTGCTCCTTCCACGCGGGATCTGCAATTAATTTCACCCCCAAAGAGGGTGGATGGGATTTTTCACTAATTTGTCACACAGAAAGCTCCCCAGTGGGAAGGGGGCGGAAAATCCATCCCCCATAACAATCGTGAGCAATTACTCTTGAGTGCGATTAATCCATCTCCGGCGTAACTCCTCGTGAAGTCATAAACATCATCGCGATTGAGGCAGTGCGGCGATGTGAGGACAACTTGGCAATCCTCGGGCTTTGTTAGGAGAACGAAGAACTTTGTGCCGAGCCAGTAACCCAGGGGGGTGCTGAATGTCGTTGTTAAATAATCCAAAACCTTCAAGATTCCTGCAACACATCACAATTTATTTTTTAAACTCAACAATTCACTGATTTTGCCTTTAAAATATTCACCTTCATTGGATAAACCGATAAAGTGGTAGGCACTACCAATGAGGGGAAAAGCAAGTGGACCCGGAAGTTTTCTAGCTGTCCGGTAGAATTCACGATTTGTCCACAAATGGTACAGGTAGTACACAAAAATTAAGGCAATCAGTAGTAGTGTAATCATGGCTAAAATTTAGATTTATAAAAATTCACACTAGAAAATCACAACGACGAAGTTTTAGCGCGAAAATCCGTCCGCATGAGATTGACACACGAGACTGACTATTGTGGTGTTTTTCCCAGGCCGTTTAGTCATTGAAAAATCACGGTGGAAAGCTCCCGTAGAAGGGGTTTCAATGGAATTCCTAAAGCTCGCGATGCCGCGGAAAAAAATCTGTCTCACCATGGACGGTTTGGCATAATAATTTGTAAGTCATGGAATGTAGAACTTGTGTGTTCTCGATCTCCATTCTGTAGAGATTTCAATTACCCACATATCTAAGTTAGAGAAAAAAGTTTGCGTTAAGCAAAATAAGGTTCTAGAGTCTGGGATTTTTTTTACATTATAATTTGTTCTCTTTATTTTTAGATGATTTTGTTGCTAAATTTATAATTTATTTAACAAATTATTTTTTTAATAGAAAAAGTATTAGTTTTGTGTTTATTTATTATAAATAAATTTTCAAGACGAATTTAATTTTTTTATTTATAAAGTAAGAACATAATTACAAATTAGCCCATGAAATAGTAAGTCGTTATACAGACAATTTAGTTTTTCTTTCAGGTGTTTATTTAATAGAATTAGAAGCTCTGGAAGCTCTAAACTTCTTATTCTATTTCATTAATTTCGGTTAGAATTTAATTAGATTACAGTGATAAACTTTAAAATAAAATAATTAATAGAGAAAATCATTAACCATGGCTATTTAGCATGAACACTTGTTTTATACTTTTTATTCACAAAATATTAGTTTTTTAATTTAAAAGTGTTTTAGTAAAAAGGTGAAAGATTTTTATTGATGCTGAAGAAAAGTCAGAGCAAGTAATTTTTAAGTAGGTAAGTAGTTTTTCTATGTTTTTGTTACCCTTTCGTTCTATTATTTCCATCAGTTTTTTTTATTTTGAAGAAAGTCTATTTCAAAAATTAATTTTAACTCCTTCCTAAATTACTATATCTGCCAATTTGTAGAAATGACCCACGTGCAATCGTCTTTTTGTAATTGAGGTGTAAGATGCGATAAAGACATCCTTGTGTGGCTATTTTTCTTCATATTTTCTAAGATTGACCAGAGCGTGGAGGCCCCCAGATGTCGTTTTCTCCCTGCTCTACAACTTGACGATCATGATCGAGACATTGGCTACGGGCGATCGTGGGGTTTACTTGCAAATAAGGTGAACAAGTTTCACGACAAAACGCAATTCCACCAGTAGCAAAATATGGAAAATCTTTTTATCTTTACTTCCAATGAGGGGGTGGATCGCCGATTAATTATTTTTAACGATCAATTTGATGAAGTTCCGTACCATTTGCTGGGAATTTTAATTCATTCCGCAGAAATGATTAAATTCTTTTAAATTTTTTTGTCGAGATCGTGTAGGAGGAGAATCTGTGAGCAACAAAAAATCTGTATTTTGTTAGAAAAGAAAAAAATAAGATTGATCGTGTGACGATCATAATTTAGAGATCATGACGAAGCAGTGTGACGTATCGTACAAGTCATTTAGCAAATGATCTTCTGCGAATTTTCTCACCTGCCCGGTAAGCCGGAAATTGCATTTCTACGACAAAATAATGATGGCATGATATCAAACACGCTGATCGCCGAAATGATCATTGCGCGGGAATTTTGCGCAGTTCGCACAAACTGTGTCAGGTTCATGATCAATTTTCTTCTTGAATTTCATCTGTTGGTGGAAAATTGGAGGATAATTGATTTGACTTTGGCCTTCATGGCGGCAGGTACGTCGCTTCTGGCCCGCCGGCCTTCACATGGGGAGTTTTCATTTTCACTCGCGATCGCGCTCAAATGCGATCGCTACTCAAATGCAATCGAATACGTAATCCTCGTCGTACATCCAAAGAATGTTGCAGCTCTGTGACTTTTCTCATGCTGCGAATTATGAAATCTAATTTCCCAATCAACAAGTTTTGCTACAAATTCATCGTGATTGCGATTTCCTTATGATTTTCTTGTAGCCATTTAAGCAGCTGTGATGGATGTTCGCGTGGCTAAGTCCGAGGGTGATCAAGTTTCGGGCTATGTGGCATGCCAAGTAGCTTGTGTATCTTGCTAATTGTACTAACATAGTATTTGCTGCTGTACTTGCATCATCTGATATCTTTGTATTTTAAGTGCCATTCCACTTTGATGGAGCGCGATCGCGATCTCAGGCTATAGATTACAGAGTAAGAAAAAAATCATTTTATTTTAATGAAAGACTTATCTCTTGCAGCAAATTGTGGGGAATTAGTTTATTCCAGGTACATCAATTGGCAATAAACATATTGATTGTAGACAAAGTGATCTTGCGGTCAAAGCCACGATCAATGTTGTAGAGCGAGGATCGCAATTTTATTTTATTACGAATCTCATTATTTAATTTATTTACAACACAACATATTTTCTTCCTTCCTTCGCAAAATAATGAGTATTAAATTTCTTAGTAGCTATATCTAGTTATGTTTCTTTTTCTTTATTTTTCTCTTATGTAATAAATATGAAGCAATAGTGAAATTTTACTCTCTGATTTTTTGCGGAATAAAATGATCTCATTTGTTTTTGAAAAAAATGGCAAGATTATCTCACGTGTAGAGTTAAATGACAGTTTAAAAAAAAGTAACGTAAATTGGAAAAACATAGATAATTAAAAAAAATTAATAGCAACAGAAAAATTGAGATCTTCTTTTATTCGTTTAATTTTATTTCGTAAGGATACACTTGAATAATTTTTATTATTTAGTTTAATTCTTTGAACTATTAAATGAATTCTATAATTTGTAAATTAAATTTTTACGTCTTACGGCTTTGCTTTAATGTTCCTTAACCTGTTATGTTGGAATTAATGATTTACGTAATTATTATATTACGCTGTAACGAATTGGTCTATTAAAAGTTTCATTAAAGTATTTTCATTACGTAAAAAATAGTATATAAAAAAAAATATGAAACTTCACAATAAATGTTAAAGAAGAAAGTAAAATAAATACTAAAGCAAAAGATTTTTTCTCTCTTCTTGGTAATTTTAAAATAAAAAAAATATTATTAGGTTTTTTTTTTGCTTAAAATTGCTTTAACTTTCAGCAGATGTACTTACATTTTTTGCATTCTTACAATTAACAGTAAATTCTTCAATATTTTTTGAATATTTCAAAAACTATTTTGAATTTTTCGTGCTTTTTGTGTACCTTCATAATTCTTATTTTATTAATTCTTAATCAATTAAGTATTCAAGACTTAACTTTGATGAATAAAATAATTGTTTTAGGGACATTGAAAGCCTTAAAAATACACAATGCGATTTTCCCTACGCACTAAATATAGCAAAATTAGCACATCCGGATTAAATGAAGTAAAATAAATTCCCATTGACGTGTAACTAAATTGTAACTAAAAGTATAGCAGATAAATGGAATGGGGGGATTCCATCGTGTATCGTCATCAGATAAGAATTTCATCTCTTCTAGCTTCATGCTGGAAAGTTATGTACAAAATGAAACACATTCAATGCAAACGTTGCTTTCTCTTCCATGAACACCTAATTGCACGTCTGTCGATGTAATTTGATAAGACGATGCGATATCACGAGGAATGTCATAATTAAATTTTCACAATATATATTTGCATCAAATGCTTGAATTTATTCAAAGCACACACAACATTTTGAACGGATTTCCGGACGAAGCGTGGGTGTGTTGTATGACTTCTCAACTATATGCATGCAACCCTGAGTTGAAAAATATGTAGAATCTCTGTACCCACCTCCCCAACTCCGCCTCCTCCCCCTTCAAGCCAAGCAGAATAGAATGAGATTGTGTTGCAAAAGAATAAAGAATGCATACGGGGGACATTTTGCAAAGAGAGAAGAGAGTGCAGCAACATTCAATTGAGAAACATTTGAATGGAAATTGGCTTGAATTCTTCACAGCAATTTCATGTTTATCCAACTGCAGGCACTCTCTGCAATTGGTATTCAACCCAACCCACCCTGTGGGTCGGAAGTGCAACTGAAAATAAATGAGGTATATTTGCTTTTAATTGCGGGGGATGGATACAACGAGTTGAGAGCAAAAAAAAGAGTGAACGAGCGTGGGAATTTGCAATGAGGACGCCTGGTGGCATCTCACCAGCATTTACTTTTGCCCAGGCAATTCCCAGAGAGCTTAAAGTTTATTTACGAGACACACTCTGGGTGTGCTCTTGGGTACGCTAATTGGTGCACCCGCGGTGGGAAAAGCTCACAAACTTTATCATCTGCTATCTTGGAGTCATTCGCACAAAACTCCTAAAATGTTTCACTTTGACTAAACGTTCCTCTTCGTGTCGCACCACTATTTTATATTATGGAGATGTTTGTTTGGATGCTGGAAAAATTAAATGGAGCATTCATTTGCGGTGTGAAAGTCGAAAAAAACGAAGGACTTAGAACGATTTAGCTAGTTTTAGATGCAAATTAGTTTTCAATTACTGTTAATTGTAAAAAAAATGAATTAAAGAATTAAGAAACAGATTAATTTAAAAATGCGAGAAAGCTCTTTGATTAAATCTTAAAGAATTCACTGAATGTTGTAGAATTTTCTCTAGAATTGAAATTAAATTTAAGATTAATCAATCTGACTAACTCAATCATGATTGAGCATTTGTTGGCTCAATCTATTGTTTACTGGGAAGCTATGCATGTACATAAAATAAAAATTCTTCTTGTTTATATTTTAAATGATTTTTTTTAAATTTTTAGTTAGTAGAATTAACAAATACTTTCTTTTCTTACGGCTTGGGATAATTTGTATATTTCTTCTTTTGACATAAACTTTTATTAACCTTCCGTATACTGTGAGGGGTAGGTGACCGACCCCAGAGCTATATTTCAATTAATTGCGCCTTAGTTCTTAGATGTATAGAACCAAGCTTCTGGAAATAAGCTCCTTGGTTATCTGAGAAGATTGTGTAAAAATTTCAGATAATTGTGTAAAAGTTATTAACAAAAATGTAAGAAGAGGGAATTCAAAAATTGGTGTAACGGTCAAATTTATTCCAGTTTTCTTCCATTGTCAATCTTTGTCTCTTTATAGACGTTTCTAAAATTCCATCTAAAATGTATTTTTGTGTTCTAAAATGGACAAAAGACTTCTTAGGAAGTACCAAGGAGTCTATTAAAGCTGAGTTGATAGAATGAATTTGCTTTTTTGCGAAAAATTCTATGGGGTCGGTCACCTACCCTAATAGTAATGCGCGTGAGTGTTTTGGTCACAGTATATGGACGGTTAACTTGTGCTAATCTTCAAGTTTTTTTCATAGCAAAAAGCGAAATTAATTGTTGGTTTTAAATGTTTCCTGAAATAAAATAAATTTACTCAAATCTCAGTGGAGGGGTTGAGTTTTTTACAAGAAATTTGACCATATAAAATGAGTCTGATTACGGAATAAACACTATTCTATTAGTTGGTGTTCCTTTCGTGTTGATTAAGTGCAACAATGTGGATATTCTTAGTGATAATTTCAAGTGCATTACTTTTGAACTATTTGTGGACTAGGAGGGATTTGTGTAGGTTAATATGGCAAATGCCAGGCCCCTCATTATGGTTTTTAACCAAAAAATATTACCATACTTTTGCAATGGATGAAAAAGGAATATCTTCAATGGGAATTTTAAAATCACTTCAAGAAATTAGATCAGAAGTTCCTGAAAATCTCTTCAGATTTTGGATCTTAAGAGATCTGTATGTGTTTGTGATGGAACCAGAACATCTAAAAATTATTCTCAATTCTTCATACTGCCTAAACCGTGGAAGAATATACGATTTAGCCAAATATTTTGGTGAAAATGGAATTGGTCTTCTTAAAAGTAAAGTTTTTCATTTTTCTTTTAATATACGAAAATTAATTTTTTTTTTCTTTCTTTCTATTATCTTAATTAAAGTGCCCAAATGGAAGCAAAGTCGGAAAATGCTAAATCCAAGCTTCAATAGTAAAGCTTGTCAAAGTTATCTTTCCATCTTTAATCAAGAAATTAAAATATTGATTTCTCTTATGAAAGATCAATGCAGGAATCAGGAGCCAATAGATATTAAATACAATATGGCAGCTTTGGTGGCTGATACAATATTTCGTAAGAAAGATTTTGAAATTTATTGTTTTTGGCAAATATTAAAAAAAAAACTTTTTCGTTTTTACACAAGGAACAATGATGGGAAAAGAGATGTCTTTCCAGAAAAATGAAAATTATCATCTTCTGGAACACATGAATAAGTGAGTCTAATTTATGTACTACATATATTCACAATAAAGCATAAAGCGCAAGGTTTTTTTTTGCTTTTTTAAAGAGTGCACAAAAATTATATTTTACTCACAGAGTACCTTACATTTAATTTTTTACTCAACAATTTTTATACTTTGCCTAAAGTCGTAAAGCATTCTGAACATAATAAAGTTTTATTTTATTTTTTAGTCTCTCATACGTATTGGGGCAACGTATAAGCAATCCTCTACTTCATATTTCACTAATATACCAGTTCACACACTTTTATAGGACCGAAAAGAAATGTTCCGATGTCATTATGACAATTGCCCACAAGGTCTTATGAAATTTATTTAAAATTTAAATGAAATGAAATTTAAATCTATTGTATTTAAAATTTTAGGTTCTAGATGAACAGAAAGCAAAATGGTTGGAAAATTATAACGAACTAATGAGCAAAACAGGAGTTGGGGGGATTGATGAAGTTTCAACGATTTTACAAATTTTCATAGATCAACTATTTATCAAACATATAAAAGAAAATAGGCTCAGTGAAAAAGAAGTTATTGGAGAAAGCTTCACAATTCTTGTAGCTGTATGAAAAAAACACATAAAAATTCTAAGTTAATTGATGAAAAGTAATTAGTTCTTTTACAATTTTAGGGATATGAAACCTCAGCGGTTGTTACTGTAATTTTTATCGTAATGTTAGCCATATTTTCTCAACATCAAGAAAGGATATATGAGGAAATTAAATCCACATTGCTGAACACAGAAGATTACGTTGAGTATGAGGATCTCAACAAATGCGAATTTTTGGACAGATTTATTAAGGAAGTTCTTAGACTATTTCCCCCTATTCCGTTAATGGTTAGAAGTCTGGAGAAACCTATTAAAATTGGTATATACCTCAAATACTTTTTAAATAATAATTTTTTAAATATTTAATAAATAAAACTCTACCCTAATAGGACAATACTCCATCCCGCCTGGAACGCAAATATTGATTTCTTTAATATCGCTGCACAGGGAGAAGAATATTTGGGGTCCAACCGCCGATGATTTCGATCCAGATCGTTTTCTTCCCGAAAATATGAAGAAAATGCATCCTTACGCTTATTTACCCTTTGGTGGAGGACCTAGGAATTGTATTGGAATGAAATATGCTAATGTATTCCTCAAAATGTTCCTCATCCAAATGGTTAGAAATTTCAAATTTCGCACAGATCTTAAATTCTATGATTTAAGCTACGATATAGACTTTACATTAAAGTTAAAGAATAAACTTAACATTGTTGTACAGCTGAGAGATTAAAATGAACAACACTAATAAATTGTCATTGTAGCACAATTAATTGTGTATTATACCGTACTATTTTTTTTAAAGAAATATCTAAAGATGTTTTCCTTTTACTACTGGGATCATGTAGAAGAAAAAGCTAATAAAAATTACCCATAATTAAGGTTTTGTTGAATCTAACAAATTAAGCTTCTTTTTTTTTTCCTATGGATTGTTAGTGTAATTTATATATTTTTAGTTTTTACACAAACTTTTATAACTCTGTGCTAATCATCATTTTTTTTGTTTAACAGAAAAAAATGGAAAAAATTCTTTTTAAACGTTTCCTGAAATAAAATTAATTTACGCAAATCTTATTGGGGGGACTAAGTTTTTTGTTATAAATAATATGAATACCATATAAAAGGAATGTGATTGCGGATAAAGCATCATTTTGTGTCAATTAAGGGTAACAATGTGGATGATTTTAGTGATAGTTTCAAGTGTATTACTTTTGTACTATTTGTGGATTAGGAGGGACTTTTACAGGCTAATATGGCAAATGCCAGGCCCTTCATTATGGTTTATAGCCAAGATATATTACGATACTCTTACAATGGGTGAAAAAGGAATATCTTCAGTGGGAATTTTAAAAACTCTACAAGACATCAAGTCAAAAGTTTCTCAAACTCTCTTCAGATTTTGGATCTTAACAGATCTGTATGTGTTTGTGATGGAACCAGAATATCTACAAATTATTCTCAACTCTCTGCAGTGTCTAAACCGCGGAAATATTTACGATTTTGGCAAATACTTTGGGGAAAATGGAATTGGCATTGTTAAAAGTAATCTTGTTAGTTCATTATTGTTCGAGAAATACTTTTATTTAAATTTTTTATCTTTTATTTAAGTGCCTAAATGGAAAGAAAGTAGGAAAATGCTTAATCCAAGCTTCAGTAGAAGAGCTTGTCAAACTTATCAACCCATCTTTGATCAAGAAATCAAAGTCTTGATAGCTTGCATGAGAGAACAATGCAGGAATCAAAAGCCAATAGATATTCAATACAATATGGCGACTTTTGTGGCTGATACAATATTTCGTAAGAGTGACTTTGAGATTTTATTTTGAATAAATATTTATTATTAATATTTTGTATTTACTAAAGGGACAATGATGGGAAATGAAACGGATTTTCAGAAAAATGAAAATCACCATCTTCTGAAACATATGAACATGTAAGAATAATTTATGTAGAATGATCAATTTTTTTTATTGCTTTGAGCGTTAAAACGTTCTAAACATAATAAAGTTTAATTTTATTTTTCAGTCTTTCATATGTATTGAATAAACGTATAAGCAATCCACTCCTTCATTTTACACTAATACACAAATTGACAAATTTATATCGGATCGAAAAGGAAAGTTCCAATGTCCTCCTGACAATGGCCCACAAGGTCCTTTTTTTTAATTTTCAAATATGAAAACAAAATATAATTGCTTTCGTTTTTCATTTTAGGTTCTAGATGAACAGAAAACAAAATGGCTGGAAAATTGTAAAGAATTAAAGAACACAGGACCAGATGAAATTTCAACAAATACACAACTTTTCATTGATATAATATTAAATAGTTTTTTGAAAGAAAATAAGCTCAGTGAAAAAGAAGTCATTGGAGAAAGCTTCACAATTCTTGTAGCTGTATGAAAAACAAAGAATTCTAACTTAATATGATGAGATAATTTTTTTTTTTAAATTTTAGGGCTATGAAACCTCAGCAATTGTCACTGTAATTTTCATCGTTATGTTGGCAATATTTCCTGAACATCAGGAAAGAATCTATGATGAAATTAAATCCACATTTACGAGTTTGCAAGATAACTTTGAGTATGAGGATTTCAACAAATGCGAATTTTTGGACAGATTTATTAAGGAAATTTTACGGCTATTTCCTCCTGTTCCTCTTATGGTCAGAAGTATTCAACAAACTATAAAAATAGGTAGGTCCAAAATTTAAATTTTGGTTTAAGGACATGTTAATTAATTAAAACTCTACCCTAATAGGACAATACTCCATCCCGCCTGGAACGCAAATATTGATATCTTTAATTTCGCTGCACAGGGAGAAGAATATTTGGGGTCCAACCGCCGATGATTTCGATCCAGATCGTTTTCTTCCCGAAAATATGAAGAAAATGCATCCTTACGCTTATTTACCCTTTGGTGGAGGACCTAGGAATTGTATTGGAATGAAATATGCTAATGTATTCCTCAAAATGTTCCTCATCCAAATGGTTAGAAATTTCAAATTTCGCACAGATCTTAAATATCATGATTTATGCTACGATGTAGACTTTACATTGAAGTTAAAGAATAAACTTAACATTGATGTAGAGCTCAGGGATTATTAACCCTTTAAGGTTTTTTGGGCCATACTCTGACCCAAACGTGAAACATTTTATTTTTTCAATTATTTATTAATGTAATTGTTTTTCCATGTTACAAATGTATCAAATTTACTCATAAGGAGTCAAAGAAGACGTTCTGAGTGAGAAAAGTCATCTAAAAAAATCATAGAATAAAAATCGCGATAAAAGAGCGCATGTTTCAATGTTTTTATGTTTCACGTTGGACGTTAAAGGGTTAACATATTCAGGATCACTGTACATGTTACGTAAAATGTGTAATTTGGAAATGAAACAAATTTTCTAATCGTTATATAGAACTGATGCAGTAAGGATAATGTAGAAAAAACATAATGTAGAAAAAATATGTTGTCCACTAAATAAATGTAGAGTTAATGGTCCAGCCTGGTGAAATCGAGTACATAATTAATCTGCATAAAAATTTAAAAATTAAAATTCTTGGCATTATATCAATCTTTATAAGTCATTATAAGATTTTGTTTATAGTTGTAAATAAAAGTTCTTGTGTCTATCGCGAGTTAATTAAAAAAAAGTAGGTAGGTATAGTCTTTGTACGCATAGTCATAAACTTCCTTCGTTTTTTGGACATTTCCCTTAATTATGGTCTATAATAGAATTTAATAATAGAATTTTAGTATGTACAATTATAATTGAGAAATTAAGTTATTTTATCCAAAACTTGGTGGAGGGGCTAAGTTTTTACGATTTAACTGTACATATAAAAGGGTTATGAATTAGAAATAATATTTAGTTCGCTCTTGTCAGTGAGTAAAGTGTAAAAATGTGGATATATCTTGTGATAATTTTGGGTCTTCTCCTTTTGCATTTTTTGTGGGTGAAAAGAGATTTGTACAGGCTTGCATGGCAGATGCCAGGTCCCTCGCTATGGTACATAATAAAGGGGTTTTTCCATACTCTTCTAAATACTTCTAAAGGAGTCCCCAAAGTTGGAATGTTAGAATCTATGAAGCTCGTTAAGGATCACATATCTAAAGTTCCCTTCAGATATTGGTTCTTAACAAATTTATATGTATTTGTGATGGATCCAGACGATATTCAGACTATTTTAAATTCTCCGAATTGTTTTGATCGTGGATTGATTTACGAATTTGGTGACTTTTTTGCTAAAAACGGAATCGGAATTAACAAAAGTAAGCCTTATCCGTTCTTAATCTAAAAAAAATTATTAATTTTTTTATATTCTCTACTTAACCTATCAAGCTTTTAATCTTTTTATAAGAAATTTGTTTTTTATTAAATGCCATTGATCTACTTATAGTTCACCGGTGGAAGCAAAGTCGAAAAACGTTAAATCCAGTCTTTACTACTAAAGCTTGTCAGGGTTACTTAACGATCTTTAATGAAGAAATAAGTGTGATGGTTTCACGTATGAAGGACATTTGTAGGCATCGGGAGCCAGTAGATGTTCAATACTATATCAGTTCTTTAGTATTTGATTCAATTTTTCGTAAGTAAACTGAAATTTATTGGTTTTTATGAGTTTTTATTTAAATACTTTGTTTTTGTACAAGGAACAATGATGGGGAAGAAAATGTATTTTCAGAAGGAAAAAAATTATGACCTTGGAGAACACACAGATAAGTAAGAAAATATATTTATTAATCTTTTTATTACAAGATTTTATTTACTTTAATGTTTTGTATTTCCGTTCAAAATTTTAATGTAAAAAAAAGTTTAAATTGCCTCAATTCAGCGAAAAAACCTTTTGATGAATATAAAGGCTTTTTACGTAAAGGCTTTCAGCAATTAGTATCTTCAGAACATATTTTTTATTGCAAAGAAAAAATTTTATAGAGCAAAAGTCTGAATTTTCTAACACAAAACTTTATTCTCATTAAAAAAAATTAAACTAATTGTTGATTGTACGTGTTTACGATGTTTATTCTTCTTTACCATTTTTTTTGTACTACATCCAACTATGAGAAAACTTTTTGCTGGTAATTCTTTGTTTTTTTTTCATAGAATCTTGTTTGCAATGGGTGAACGAGTATGCAATCCGTTTATTCATAATTCAGCATTATATCGATTGACATCTCTCTACAAAGACGAAAAGAATTCTTCCAATGTTCTCATGACAATGGCAAGAAAGGTTACGTTCATTTTTCAATTTTAAATTCAAAATCTGGTTTAATTAAAAATATAAAAATCGCAATATTTCATTATAGGTCATTGCTGAAAAGAAAGCAAAATGGCTTGAAAATCGTGAAGAACTGAAGAATAAAGAAGTTGATGCTGTTTCAAATAAATTTTCAATTTATGTTGATCAAATATTTAGTAATAACTTAAAAGAAAACGAAATCGACGATGAGGACATTTTCGGAGAAACTTACACAATACTTGCTGCTGTATGAATGAATGAAAAATTTCATGGATTGATTAAAATTAGAATTAATTTTTGAAATATGTAAATTTCAGGGCTATGAAACTACAACTGTAACAGCTTATTCTTGTATCTTGGCATTGGCAATGTTTCCTGAACATCAAGAAATGATTTTTGAGGAAATTACGAAAACATTGCCGAATATGCAGGACTACGTAGAGTATGAGGATCTCAACAAATGCGAATTTTTGGACAGATTTATTAAGGAGACTCTTCGAATTTTTCCTTCAATTCCTCTAATCGTTAGAACTGTTGGAAAAGCTACTAAAATTGGTAACCATATATTTTTTTATTTTTTTATTTTCAAAAGGTCTTTGATGAAAATTTTGCTTTGGCAGGACAATATAGCATCCCGGCTGGCACACAATTAATCATGCCTATAATGTTTTTGCATAGAGAAAAAAAATTCTGGGGTCCAACTGCCGAAGATTTCGATCCAGATCGCTTTCTACCTGAAAATATAGAAAAAGTCAATCCTCATGCTTATTTACCATTCGCAGGCGGACCGAAGATTTGCATGGGGATCAAATACGCAAATACGTTCCTTAAAACATTCCTTATTCACATGGTTAAAAATTTTAAATTCCGCACAGATGTGAAAATTCAAGATCTTAAATTTAAAGCATATCTATCATTAAAACTTACAACCAAACACCAGATTTACGTTCAGAAGAGAATTTGAGAAATAGTATAGTTATGTCGTTATTAAGTTTCTTTTGTTCATTATATAAGCTTTTTACAACTTCGGTTTTTTAAAATAGAATTTTAGTATTCCAACTGAGAAATTGTTTTTTTTACCTAAAATTAAATGGAGGGGTAATTTTTTACGATTTGATCGCACTTATAAAAGGAAAATAATTTAGTAATATTACTCAGTTTAGTTTTGTTTGTTAATAAAGTGATAAGATGTGGATATATCTGGTTATAATCGCAAGTGTTTTACTTTCTCATTTTTTTTGGGTGAAAAGAGATTTGTACAGGCTCGCATGGCAGATGCCAGGTCCCTCATTATGGTACATGGTAAAGGGATTTTTTCACACTCTTCTAAATACCTCCGAAGGAATACCTAAGGTTGGAATGTTGGAATCTATGAAGCTTGTTAAGAATCACATTTCTAAAGTTCCCTTCAGATTTTGGTTCTTAACAAATTTATATGTATTTGTGATGGATCCAGAAGACATTCAGACAATTTTAAATTCTCCGAACTGTTTCGATCGTGGATTGATTTACGAGTTTGGCGACTTTTTTGCTAAAAACGGAATCGGAATTAACAAAAGTAAGGTTTTTTTTTAATCTAAAAAAAAATACTAAATTTTCTTATATTTTTTACTTAAAGTTCACAGATGGAAGCAAAGTCGTAAAACGTTAAATCCAGTCTTCAGCACTAAAGCTTGTCAAGGCTACCTGAAGATCTTCAATGAAGAAATTAGTGTTATGGTTTCACGCATGAAGGACATCTGCAAGAATCACGAACCAGTAAATATTCAATACTATATCAGTGCTTTAATATCTGATTCAATTTATCGTAAGTAAAATGAAATTTATTTTATGAATTTTTTTTAAGGTTTTAGATATTTATTCAATATTTTCTTATGTAAGGAACAATGATGGGCAAGAAAATGTGTTTCCAGAGAAAAGAAAATTATGAAATTGGAGAGCATATAAATAAGTAAGACTAATAAAATCTTTCCACACATGTTTTCTTATATATTTTGTTTTTTATTGTTTCTTTTTAATGGAACGGTCTTACAGAGTCTTGTTTGCAATAGGTGAACGAGTGTCTAATCCATTTTTGCATTATTCAACTTTATACCGATTGACGCCCCTTTACAAATCCGAGAAGAAATCTTCTAATTTTCTCATGACAATGGCTAAAAAGGTTCTATTTAAAGAATTTTCCTTTAGTCTAATTTAAGTTATTAAATTGTAATATTTTTCTTTAAAATTCAGGTAATAGATGAAGCAAAAGCAAAATGGTTGGAAAATCGTGAAGTATCAAAGAACAAAGAAGTTGAGACTGTTACCAAAAAATTTCCAATTTACGTTGATCAAATTTTCGGTAACAATTTGAAAGAAAACAAAATCGATGATGAGGAAGTTTTCGGAGAGACCTATACAATACTTGCTGCTGTACGGTTAATGAAAAAATCTGAACGTTTTATTAAAATTTAACAATTTCTTGTAGGAATATCATTTTCATTTTTATGATTTTTAGGGATATGAAACCTCAACAGTTACATCTTTATTTTGTATCCTGGCAATGGCAATGTTTCCTGAACATCAAGAAAGGATTTTTGAGGAAATTAAAACAACATTACCGAATCTGCAGGACTATGTTGAGTATGAGGATTTAAACAAATGCGAATTTTTAGACAGATTTATCAAGGAAACTCTTCGACTATTTCCTTCATTACCTCTAATAGTCAGGAGTGTTGAGAAAGCTACTCAAATTGGTAACTATATATATTTTTTTAAATTGAAAAAAAAAAGGTTCTTAATGAAAATTTCACATCTGCAGGACAATATACCGTCCCGGCTGGCACACAATTGATCATACCCTTAATATTTCTGCACAGGGAGAAAAGTTTTTGGGGCCCAACTGCCGAAGAATTCGATCCAGATCGCTTTCTACCTGAAAATATAGAAAAAGTCAATCCTCATGCTTATTTACCATTCGCCGGCGGTCCGAAGATTTGCATTGGAATAAAATATGCCAATACGTTCCTTAAAACATTCCTTATTCAAATGGTTAAAAATTTTAAATTCCGCACAGATGTGAAAATTAATGACCTTGAATTCAAAGTTAATTTTTCGTTAAAGCTTTCAACGAAACACCTGATTTACGCTGAGAAACGAATTTAAGCAAAAATTTGGCAATTATATATGTATATTATTATGTATATTCGAGGTTAGGATTAAATAATATATTGCGGATGTTGAAATAGTTCTTTTTAGGATCGACTACAAGACTAACTCTTAGTTGAAAAAGTAAAAATGCAATTATAAAATAATGTAGGTATAGTGTTTCGTATTTCTTCTAATAAAAGTATTCTAAAATAAAATTATAATTCTTTTCTTTTTCTTTATTACATGCTTTATGACTTATCAATAAAATGAGTAAAAGTTTTGCACTTATGTTTTTTGTAACGTTATAAACTTTTAGCTTCGGTTTTATAATAAAATTTAGTGGTTCTACTAGAAAAACATTTTTTTTTACTTAAAATTAAATGGAGGGGTAATTTTTTACGATTTGACTCCACTTATAAAAGGAAAATGATTTAGTAATATTATTCAGTTTAATTTTGTTTGTTAATTACGTGATAAGATGTGGATATATCTTGTGATAATTTTAAGTGCTCTTCTTTTGCATTTTTTGTGGGTTAGAAAGGATCAATACAGGCTAGGATGGCAGATGCCAGGCCCCTCACTGTGGTACATGATTAAAACTATTTGCCATACTCTACTAAATACATCAGAAGGAGTACCCAAAGTTGGAATGTTGGAATCTATAAAGCTTGTTAAGGATCACATTTCTAAAGTTCCTTGTAGATTTTGGTTCTTCACAGATCTATATGTATTTGTGATTGATCCAGAGGATATTCAGACAATTTTAAACTCTCCAAATTGTTTTGATCGTGGACTGATGTACGAGTTTGGTGACTTTTTTGCTAAAAATGGAATCGGAATTGGCAAAAGTAAGGTTTTTCCTTTTTTATAATTAAAAAAAAAGTTAGATTCTCATATTTTCTTTTTAAAGTGCACAAGTGGAAGCAAAGTCGCAAAACGTTAAATCCCGTCTTCAGTACTAAAGCTTGTCAGGGTTATCTTACGATATTCAATGAAGAAATTAATGTGATGGTCTCACGTATGAAGGACATCTGCAGGAATCACAAACCAGTAGATATTCAATACTACATCAGTGCTTTAGTATTTAGTTCAGTTTATCGTAAGAATAAAATAAAATGAATTAATTTTAGTAGAATTTTAATACATTATTTATAATATATTTTCTTATGCAAGGAACTATGATGGGGAAGAAAATGTATTTTCAGATGGATGAAAATTATGACCTCGGAGAGCACATAGATAAGTAAGACTAATAATAATAAAATAATTATGTATTATTTCAAAGTTTTCGTATTTATGTAACCACTTACATACTTATGTTTTTTTTTTTTTAATTTCAACTCCTTAAAAAAACTTTTAACTAAAAATTTTCTTTAATTGAGATTTTAAAGCTTTCTGGATCACACTGCATTTTCTCATTTATTTATTTAATTCTTTTTGTTTTACAAAAAAAAAATCTTATTGAAATTTAGCTTAGCTTATTCTTCCTTATTGATGTATAAGAGACTTTTTACTTATATGTATAAGTAAGGAGACCGGGATTAAAAAAGTCATTAAGGGTTTACAAAAATCTCAAAATATTATATTTCCCAAATAGTAAAGCGAAATGTTTAGCTCATTTCTTTAGGAAATTTACTCCCCCATAACTCTTTCACAGATCATTTTGTTCTATCTAGCTAGGAAATATGATATTTTAGGCTTTTTACAAACCCTTAAGTGACTTTATTAGCCCCACCCTATCCCCTATATATATAATTCTTTCTTTTTTCAGAATCTTATTTGGAATAGGTGAAAGAGTATGTAATCCGTTTCTACATAATTCAGCATTATATCGATTGACATCTCTCTACAGAGCCGAACAAAAAAGTTCTAATATCGTCTTTGGAATGGCTAAAAAGGTCCTACTTAGAATAGTCTTTTTTTTTTAAATTATATTATCTAAATAATTAAATCGTAATATTTTTCTTTTAAATGTAGATAATAGATGAGGCGAAAGCTAAATGGTTGGAAAATCGCGAAGAACTAAAGAATCAAGGAGTTAATGCTGCTTCAAAAAAATTTCCAATTTTCGTTGATCAAATTTTTGGTAACAATTTAAAAGAAAACGAAATAGACGATAAAGATGTTTTCGATAACATCTACACAATGCTTGCTGCTGTACGTTTAACGAAAAATTCTTGACGATTTATTGAATTAAAAAAACATTCTGTTTGGGAATAAATTTAATATATTAATATTTTTTTTTGTATTTCAGGGATATGAAACCTCAACAGTTACATCTTTATTTTGTATCCTGGCAATGGCAATGTTTCCTGAATACCAGGAAAGGATTTTTGAGGAAATTAAAACAACATTACCGAATCTGCAAGACTATGTTGAGTATGAGGATTTAAACAAATGCGAATTTTTAGACAGATTTATCAAGGAAACTCTTCGACTATTTCCTTCATTACCTCTAATAGTCAGGAGTGTTGAGAAAGCTACTAAAATTGGTAACTATATATATTTTTTTAAATTGAAAAAAAAAAAGGTTCTTAATGACATTTTCACATTTGCAGGACAATATACCATCCCGGCTGGTACACAATTGATCATACCCTTAATATTTCTGCACAGGGAGAAAAGTTTCTGGGGCCCAACTGCCGACGATTTCGATCCAGATCGTTTTCTCCCTGAAAATATAGAAAAAGTCAATCCTCTTGCTTATTTACCATTCGCCGGCGGTCCGAAGATTTGCATTGGAATAAAATATGCAAATACGTTCCTTAAAACATTCCTCATTAACATGGTTAAAAATTTTAAATTCCGCACAGATGTGAAAATTCAAGATCTTAAATTTAAAGCAAATCTGTCATTAAAACTTACAGCGAAACACCTGATTTACGTTGAGAAGCGAATGAATTAAGTTTTTGAGAAAAACCTTAAGAATCTGAAGCAAGGTAATTCAGAAAAGACGTAAAACATTTTATATTATCATTTTCTTTAGTTTTATTATTCCTTTTTATTTTTATGACTAATACCAATTAAAATGTAAATTAAGTCTGTGAACTTGTGGTGAAAATAAAATAAGTAACGTCACTCGAATATTATTTAATTTATTTTATTAATTGTGAAAAAGGATTCATAAATCATTCAAAAGTATGAAAAAAATAATAAAGAAAAAAGTTTTAAAATAATTTAATAAGTGTTTAAAAAAATCAAAATTAGTAAATAAATGTTTTTGGGGGTCTCAGTAGAGAGTCAATTGATACAGGATGATTATATGGTTTGATTTTTCCTTTGGAGTTTGTGAATCTCTTGAAATTTCTTCAGTGAATCGACTTTTAAGGCTTTTGAGAGGGCCTGGGAGTTTGCTTCATAGAAAATTATAATTTGTATAAATTATACTTTAATTTACTATGAGCACCCTGTTTTTTCACATTTTCCACAAATCCAGCACCTAAATTTAGAGATTTATATCGGAATTTCCCAAAAGAGTCATATGAGTGAGCCAGTTTTATTAGATAGTTCTAAAAAGAAAAGTCTTCCCAATGAGTATTTTTTTAGCCTTTAATGAATCACCCAGTTGTACAATTTTCTCAGAGTGTAATTTCTTAGAGGTAATTTTTCCACACGTCTACTACTCGCGCCTGTGCACGTGAACCATGTGCTTCTGGGTCAGCTTGAGTGTGATGTCGACACGATGACGGAGTTCTTCGAACTTGAGATCCGTCGTGAAGCGATAATTGCTGAGGAGGTGCACCATGATCACCTTGAGTAGCATGTATGCATATTTCATGCCCAGGCAATTCCTCGGGCCAGCACTGAAGGGTATATAGGCGTAGGGGTGGATTTTCTCAAAGTTCTCCGGGAGGAAGATGTCAGGATTGAATTTGTCCGCATTGGGTCCCCAATACTTTGGATTTCGCTGCATTTCCATTACACCAATGACAATGTGAGTTCCCGCGGGAATCGTGTACTTGTCTGTGTTGAAATTGCAAAAAGGACATCAAAGGGGAGGGGCTTTTAGAATAGAGCTTTTGGGGGGTACTCACCGAGCTTGAATGGTGCATCGACTTTTCGCGCTACAACCGGAACTGTTGGGAAGAGCCTCATAGTCTCCTTTAGGCATCGTTCAACGTAATCCAATTGACTCAAGTCGTCGTATTTGACATCATCACCCGTCTTTGGGATGACCCCTTTGATTTCCTCGTAGGCCTTCTGCTGCATGTCCTGATGCATGGCCAGCATAAGGATGCAATACGACGTGATTAGGGCTGTGCTCTCGTACCCCTATAGGGATGAATTTGTAAGTCATTCAATCGATTTTCAGTGGCGGAGATTCACCTCACGCCCAGCACGCTTCACTTGGCCCGAGATTGAGCGCAACTTTGATAAAATCAAACAATATCTTATGCATGAAGAGCACGTCATTCGATATTAATTGCAATCTAAAGTGAACCTGAATAAAAAGGGATGACTACTAATCTTTTCTATGTCTATCTATCTATTTCTTAAATTTTTAGAAAAAGCTAAGAATTTTATCTGATATTTCATTCATGATTTGATTTTTTTTACGATAAAACATTTCTACATTTCCGGGATCAGACAGATTTTAGCGGTTTCCACACATTTAAATGCTTAAGTAGCTATAATTTGAATTAAGTATAGTTTCCACCCTGAGATTGAATAACACGTTGCGGATTTAAGTCCACATGTGATTAATAAAGGTAATTATGATAGTTCCGTGCCTAATTACAAACAGACTGTGAACAGTGCGGTGAATAACCGCAGGTCGGAAGGTTAGTTTATATAGTGTCTGTCCTAAGTCTGTAATGAAAATAAATTATCCTACTTAGCTCTTCATTAACCCATTATTTTCCCAATTAAATAATTTAGGTAATTTTGTTCACAGTATGAGAATAATTATTTCAGAAAATAAATTCTAATCTAATTAAAATTAAATGAAATGTTCTTGAAAAATAAAAGTAATTATAAAAAGATTTTAGAAGAAATTAAAAATAAATTGGTATGTATTCTAAAAAATCAAGGACGCGAATAAAAATCTTTCTGAACTTTCAATAGATATTTTCAACATATTTTAGGGAATATTTTATAAGATCAAGAGAATTATCAAAATGAGTTCTTAAAAAATTCAAGACAAAAAATTATAAACGTTTTTTTCCGAGTTTGAAAAAAAGTTTTTTTTGAAAAGACTTTAAAAATACTCTTTGATTCTAATTCATTGTAATCTTTAAAAAAAAGGAAGTTAAAAAAATGTTTTAAATGATAATAGTAGACTTTTATAAAATATTTTAGAAAATTGATTTTTACAAAAAAAAATCATTCCAATTAGAAAATTTATAAAAAGTCTGTGAAACATTACTTATCATCCCTTATTTTACCACAAAACCCCATCATATCTTGCAACAAACTCACCGTGGCAACGATGGTGTTGGCTTCGTTCTTAACGTCTGTGTCGGTGAAATACTTTCCCTCCATCGAGAGTTTTAGTAGTTGATCAATGAATAACTGAGGTGACTTGAATGAAGTACCCTCATCCAGGTTGTTTTGCTCATCACTTGACTGAGACTTTTTGTAAGCAGCTTTCTTCCTCTGCAGAATGTTATCGACAAACCCGAAGGTGATGTCGGAGTTCTTCTGCTCCATTTTTGCCCATTTGCTCAGGTTAAAAATGAAGTCTGAATGGTAGAGGGGGTTGAAAATTCGTGTTGTCATTGTGGCCAGAAGGCTAGATGGGGGATGAAAATAATGGGATGAATGCTAAGTTTGTACAAATGCTGCAATTTGCATGGAATTGAACTTGATTTGCGCAAGGTTTTATTGCAATTTATTTGCGTATTTAGATGTTGAATTCAGGGAATTTGCTTATTGGGAAAAACGCGGTATGCAATCAAGGTGAATCACAGCGACAATCAGCAGAAAATGACGCTTGGCGTGGAAACTCACCTGTTGGCTGCGTCAAGGTAATCCATATTTTCATTCTTCTGAATATTCATCTGAGTTCCAAGAGTTGTTTCTGCAATGACGAAAATTAAATTCAATTAAACTTTAATGTTAAGGATCAGGGGATGGGGTAGACTTACGACAGACAACGTCCAAGGCACAAGCATCCATGTAGTCGTACATATCGAATGATCCTTTGCCTATCCTCTGTCCAAGGCGGCCAATAAGTGTCTTGACTTCCGTATTGAAGATCGGCATGTAGCTCTGAAGGATTTTTAAGCTGAAGCAGGGATTCAGAAATTTCCTATGATCCTTCCATGTTTCAGCTGAGAAAAATTCATTTTTTTTTCAATAATTTTGAGATGGTTTGAACGGTTTGACCTTACCTGGAAGTGTAACAAGCCCATCTCCAGTGAAGGGTTTAATGTAATCATAGATATCGTCACGACTGAGGCACTCATTGGCATTGAAGACATTCTGACACTCTTCCGGTTGTGAAATAAGCACAAACAGCCTCGGCCCAAGCCAGAATCTCATTGGACTTGGGTATTTGTGACAGAGTACCTTCAGGTAGTCCAGGAGACCTGCAAGGATCAACTTCAGAAGCACACAAAATAGGCAGTCTTCATAGAAAATCCTTTACCTTCATGCGATAATCCTATTGTGCAGTAGGCATTCCCAATGAGGGGAAGCATAAAAGGTCCTGGCATCTTCCACGCCACCCGATAGAGCTCCCAATCCCTCCATAGGTAGTGGAAGAACCACAGCACAAACACCGTACAAATAAGAGCTATTCCCAACATTTCTCACGAGAACTTTTGCACACACTAAGCTCTCGATTAACTTCTGGGGTTCTTTATAAACTTCTATCGCGCAGATCGCGTATTATTCGTGGAAGTATAGCAAGTGGGGGAAGATCATTCAGTAAGATTTGCAGGGGAACATGAGCTTTCTGTGATCTCACAGCGAACGCGAGAGAGAATATTCTGAGAGAGCTTTTACTACATACAGAGTGGGGGAAAATTACTCCGTGAGAAATTAATCTAAGCATTGAACTTGCTACAACTGACCTGATATAGTTTTTCCATTGAATTATTCAATAGTTTGGCTGGAATTTTCTCACGATAATTCAGTGAACTCTCCAAAGTAGAATTTCCCAGGAATTTCATTCAAATATTTTTTCTTTCGCTAAACTTGCAGGAAGCTTTTTTATAACTAACAAAATTTCCAAAGAAATTAATCACGGAGTTTGTGTTTATTCTTTAGAATTTAAAATAAAAATTGGTTGTAAGCACTGGGAGTCTTAATGGAGAGGATTGAGGTCATATGCAATTGAGCATTAAGTGACCTGAACCAGATGCTATTTCATGCTTCCACCCATGCTACACCTACCCCTTTTATTGTCCCTTCAAGAGTTGCTTTCCTCATTGGATTCTTGTGTGAAATATATTCTTCCATCGTAAGCCTGGTTTGCATTCACCCACGAAAGCAAGCTAAATGCCATTACCAGGAATGCAATTTGTGTTTTGTGCTTCCTGGTCACGATCCGATAAACCTCATCCAGAATGGGGGTACACATGGAGTTTGCGATAGCCTCCAAAAAGCGTCTCCCTTCGGATGGTCCGCATGTGAGTGCATTTTCCACAAGAGCCCGGATCTCGGGGGGTAGGGAGATTAAATCAATTACACCCCCAACATGAGTGATGATGTCAAGTGCGATGATTTGGGACACTGTATGACTATCTCGATCGAATCATGGGTGCAAAAGGACACACACAATGCCCATCGCAGACGCTTCCTTTCAGCACCAGCAATAATACACGCGTGTCACACTTTAATGGTTTTCACAGCTCACCCCTTGGTGAGTTGTTTACACACAATGGGGATGAGGCCGATGTGTGTGTGTACGCTTTAATGGGTTAAATCTTATTATTTTCTCACTCAGAATTCCATTTAGGAGCCATCATTAATTTTATTCTCGCACCTCCCATTTAACGAGAAAAGATTGGGCAAAGGGGTTTTTCCTTTTGTTGGTGCGGGATTTTGTGCCTTTTAACGAGTTTTGCATCATTTCTCCGGTTTTGAATGATTTAAAATTATTATGCAAACACGTTGTTTGATGTTGTAGCTGAAAAGCTTTAAGGAGAGAATTAAAATTTACATTGAAAATCTTGGCTTTGTTCCTTTCCTTAATTCTAGGTGGTTAAATGGTTTTGGATAAGCTTTTATGAGCTTTCCTGGGGAAGACGGGGAAAGCTTAATATATATATTTTGAAAATTTAATTTAAATTAAACGGAAAATCTTAATTCTGGTTCTGAAGAACTTGAAATATTTACTCCTGAATACATTCCAATAATCAACTTTTCTTTGTAGTTCATGTAATCTCTTTTACATTATGCGCCTCAGGCAGGAGCTGCGCCACTCTTTTTTTTTAGATTCATTCCCGGGAGTGTCGGCTCTATTTGCTCGTGGGATGTGCAAATAATTCAATTGGAACAAATGACTTTGGAGCGTCAGAATCGTTTGGGATGATTTTGTACCTTGTTGAGGGTGGTAAAATACGATTTCCAGACACGTCTTCTCAATCTTGTCGCACTTTGTCATGCAATGCGAGACGTCCGTGTAAAGAATTCGCTCCAGGGCTGCACTTCTCATGCAGAAATTCATGAGGTGAATTTGAGTTGCACATCGATTTGGGGCTGTCACATTCTTCCATGTGGCAGTTGCGACATAATCAACATTTCCGGTGTATTCCATTCCCTAAATATGCATTTCCCTTCAAGGGGTTAGATCAAATTTTCTCTTCCACCCAAGCTTCCTCTCTTCTGATGCATTCTCTGATAAATCCCCTTCTTCAGAAATCATACGATGATATACATATCTAAATATAATATTGTCTGGCATGTGTGCGAGTAAGTCGGATTGGAAGGAAGTTCATCCACCTGAATATGGTGTAGTTTAGAATTTACTCAAGCCCAGAATTTCTGATGCATTTGTACCTCAGCACACACAGTTAATCCACACAGTGGGTTTAGTAATGCAAAATTCATGAATAGAAATCTCCTGGCACGGCCTTAAAGGACTTTATGCATTTAAAACACCTCCTAATGGCTCAATTGTAAGCTTCAGGAGGTTTCTCTGATGGAAAGCTCATGTGGGTGGTGGCAATTTCACGCACTATAAGGGCATTAGGAGGCTTTAATCCTCCCCATGAGGACACTTGTTCCTCGCAAAATACTTCCTTATAACCTTGATGGGATTTTTGACAAAGCGCGCGTGTTTCCAATTAAGATGGATCACGTGGGATTTAGGCAGAAAATCTCAAGAAGGATAATTTTTTTTACACAATGTAGTCTCCTTCTAATCCTCCAACGCACACAATTAAGCAAAAAGGGAGATTATGCTACAAATTGGGCAAGGAGGGACAATTAGGACATCCTATATGATCATTAGTTTGGGAAATCAATTATCAATTAATTAACTGAAAATTCCCGGGGCAAATGGGAAAGGATATTCCATCGACATCATACCTTGTAATATATTTTTGGTGGAATTTCTGGGTTGGAAATAAATTATTCAATTAGGGTGAAACATGCATTGTCAGTTTGGGTCAGCGAATCGTGCAAAATACGTGGTGATGTTAATTGGTCCGCTACAGTAAATAATGTAAAAGCAATTGGATAATTTTGTACAACATACTTTACGCGCCCAAAATGTATGCCAATTAATCAATTTGTTTCTCCATTAATTACATGTTAAATCTCCACAAATTAAAATACAACACATTCATGTATTTTGTCCCATTTCGCAGGTTCTTTTTGCATAGTAAGTGAGTTTGTTGTGACTCTGTTGGAGGAAAAATCAAGGATATTAATTTATTTTTAACCCTGTTATGCCGTTTTGGGTATATTTAATTTATTGGCGATCAAATAATTAAACTTTTGGACACTTTAAATAGTTTTTTTTTTGAAATTTTTGCTCCCGAAGCATTTTTGTTTAATTTTTTTATAAATATGTAAATTAAATTGAAAAAGTAGATATTCTTTTGCTGAAAATTAATTCTCTTATTATTTTATTATTTCTTGGAAGTTAATGAACACTCTTTCAAATAAAAAATACTTTAGGAGCGTCTTTAAAATATAAATTTAAAATATTGTTCTTTCAATTTCCACTTTGTGTCGAATGGGTTAAATAATTTTTTTGAGGTTGTTTTTGCAAATTCAAAGTCTTTAAATTAAACAAAAGTCAATCATAACGCGTCCAGTTATTAGAGTTGGTATACCACAACGCGGATGGGTCAGTCTATGCGTTGTAATTTAATTTGTGAGTAATATTAGTAGGCAAAGTCGATTTTTTGTAAAATTTAGCAATTTGACAGATTAAAATGCTTATATCTTAAGTTCTATTAGACCTACAGAAATTTCTTGACTAGTTCTGGAAAGGTATTGAAATAAGCTATAATCTGACATATATTTTGATACATTTCAAGGTCACCTCCAGAACACAAAATGGCGGATTTATGTTCAACAAAAACAGTTTTTTGCACTTTTCGTCCTGAAAGTATGATTCTAGAGGTTTCTGATGTTCTAGAAAGATGTAGATAATTGCAAAACCTTTAATTTGATACTAAGTTGAGTCAAATCGGACAAGCGGTTCAAGAGATATGGCTCTTAGAACTTTTCAAATTCAAGAATTTTTCAAATGGCTATATCTTCTAAACGGCGACATAGATTTTCTTCATTTTCGGACTGGTGATAGATATTGAGTCAGGCTACAACATATCAAAATTTAAAGGAAATCTATAACAGATGTTCGGAGATATTGCCCCTTAAAGTTAGGCAATTTTTGTTTTTGATTTTAGCGCCTCTTGCGGATGTTTTTGAAACTTGAAATGTTCTAGACAGTTATAGGGCTTCTCAATACCTTTCATTTGATACCAAGATGGTCAAAATCGGTCAAGCCGTTCTCGAGTTATATCGAAAAAACACCTTTTGCTTTAGGCCGCCATATTTGCTAAACCGCTTGACCGATTGTCAAGTATGAATTGTTGATGAAAACGTCTCACTGAGCTATACAACATACTAAAATTTCAGACCTTTAGCTATAAGGGAACTGGTTGATGGTATTTCAAAATGGCGGACGGCGGCCATTTTGAATTTTAAAAATGCGAAAAAATTAAAATTTACACCCACATTTCCATAGAAAACTTCAAACCGGAAGTCTCTATCTATTACCGTTCTCGAGATATAAGGCAAAGTTTAGAGTCCCGGACGGCAGGCCGGCAGGACGGCAGGACGGCAGGACGGCAGGCCGGCCGGATCAAAAATTTTCCACCACCATTTTTGGAATGTGGGTTGTCTGAAACGTGCTCATACCAAGTTTGAGCCCGATCTGAGGTGGTCGGTTTTTCCGACGATTACAATACTTGGTATGCCACGATTGTGGTATACCAACTAATAAAGTTTTTCATATTATCTCAACTACTCAACTTAAAATAAAATTCTCAAAAGAAAGTCAATCATAACGCGTCCAGTTATTAAAGTTGGTATACCACAACGCGGATGGGTCAGTCTATGCGTTGTAATTTAATTTGTGAGCAGAATTAGTAGGCAAAGTTGATTTTTTTTATGAAATTCATCAATATAAAAGATAAAAATGCTCATATCTGAAGTTCTATAAGACCTACAGAAATTTCTTGACTAGTTTTGGAAAGGTCTTGAAACAAGCTATAAATTGACATATATATCAATAATTTTCAAGGTCACTTCTAGAACAAAAATGGCAGATATTTGTTTGACCAAAACAGTTTTTTGCACTTTTTATCCTGAGGGTATGGTTCTAGAGGTCTCTTATGTTTCAGAAAGTTGTAGACAATTGCAAAACCTTTAATTTGATACCAAATTGAGCAAAATCGGACAGACCGTTCAAGAGATACGGCTCATAGAACTTTTCAAATTCAAGACTTTTTCAAATGGCCATATCTTCTAAACGGCGACATAGATTTTCTTCATTTTCGGACTGGTAAAAGATATTAAGTCAGGCTACAACATATCAAAAATTCAAGGAAATCTATGATCGGGATTCGGAGATATTGCTCCTTAAAGTTAGGCAATTTTTGTTTTTGTTTTTAGCGCCTCTTACGGATGTTTTTGAAACTTGAAATGTTATAGACAGTTGTAGGACTTCTCAATACCTTTCATTTGATACCAAGATGGTCAAAATCGGTCAAGCCGTTCTCGAGTTATATCGAAAAAACACTTTTTGCTTTAGGCCGCCATATTTGCTAAACCGCTTGACCGATTTTCAAGTATGATTTGTTTATGAAAATGTCTCACTGAGCTCTACAACATACTAAAATTTCAGATCTCTAGCTACAAGGGAAGTGGTTGACGGTATTTCAATATGGCGGACGGCGGCCATCTTGGATTTTGAAAATGCGAAAAAATGAAATTTTACACCCACATTTCTATAGAAAACTTCAAACCCGAAGTCTCTATCTGTTACCGTTCTCGAGATATAAGGTAAAGTTTGGACCACCGGAAGGCCGGCCGGAAGGCCGGCCGGCAGGCCGGCCGGATCAAAAATTTTCCACCACCATTTTCGTAATGTGGGATGTCTAAAACGTGCTCATACCAAGTTTGAGCCCGATCTGAGGTGGTCGGTTTTTCCGACGATTACAATACTTGGTATGCCACGATTGTGGTATACCAACTAATATTTGAGTTAATAAAGAAACTGTTTGTTCTGTTCTTCTGAGTTTGTGAAACTTCTTATAGATTTCCCGGTGGCTGAATGGAATTAAAAAAAATAACTTTACGCAAAAAGAACTTCTTTTGCACAAAAATATTTAAAGAATCTTGAAATATTCCTCTTCAAAAATTCTAAAAAGTTTTTCTTGATGTTTTCCTCACTTTATTGATTAATGATAATTTTTTTCTTATAATTTTATTCTTGAATTGCAAAAGAAAGTAATCTAATGCGACAATCTAGCAAATGATCTTTTTTAATAACTTCCACATCTATAAACTTTAATGAACATAGTCGGGAAAGGAAAGAATATTTTCTTTTATGCTAAATTTAATTACTAAGTATGATTTTATTTCCCACATTATTCCCAACTCAATGCAAATTTTTCGTCATCATTTCGTGCTGGGTGATGCACCTCATGCTATCATAAAAATCACATTATTCCCACAAGATTTATATGTTAGCACCTTTCATGCCGTGAGAAGAGCGATGCAGCTCGTTTTGGCCCCTTGAACTTGACTCATGTTTCTTCCGTGTGTGATGTAATTCGCCAATTTGAATGCATTGCGTGTGAAACGGGTTTAGAAAATACATAAATCATTGGAGCATATTGTCCAAGAAGAAAACCATCATCACACCTCGAATTGATTTATTGTTCACATAATTCTCGTTTCTCCACATAAACCATGTGCTTGTTGATTAGCTTGAACGTTATGTCCATTCGATGGCGAAATTCGCTCATCTTGAGGTCTGTGCGGAACTTGAAGTTACTCACGAGATGAATGAGGATTGTCTTGAGGAACATGTAGGCATACTTGATGCCTATGCAGTTCCTGGGGCCTCCACTGAAGGGCAAATAGGCGTAGGGGTGGACTTTCTCCAAGTTTTCCGGGAGGAAGTTGTCAGGATTGAATTCTTCAGCCTGTGGCCCCCAAACTTCCGTATCCCTCTGCATCTCACTTATGGCACAAACAATATTCGTACCCGGTGGAATGGTGTATTCGCCCAGCTTAAAAGAATCCGTAACGTTTCGCGCAATCAATGGAACCGACGGGAAGAGTCGCATTGTCTCCTTGATAAACCTGCAAACATTTAGTTAAATCTTCTCTTTAAAATAATTTAATTAAATCAAATGAATAACAATGCAAAATGGAGCTAAGTTTATGCTTATTGCTTAACGATTCATTTTGCAAATTCAATGAATTTCATTAAATTTTAATGGCAAAAGCAAAATTTATCATTCATGCAGACATAAATCCTTAATTTATTTCTTAGTACCACAGACTATAAGTTTTCGTGATTATCTCAAGTTTCTGTGGTTATGATGACGATGTTGTTATTCTACGATTTATGTGGAACTCATTTACATCATAATGGGAAATGTATTTTAAATCAAGGGGTTAAAATATGTACAGAATAATTAAAACCGGAATATTTTTATGTTTCTTTCTAATCTAAAAGGTTTTGCGTATTATTCCTTTTAACCCGGATTTGCCCTTTGTAGTACGTTCGATATTTTACATAAAAAGTACGTAACTAATTTCTTGAAGAGCTTTAGAACTTCTTGTACAAATTTTCAAGAAGTTGGGTTTAGAATTTACTTTTTTAGACTATTTTAAAGCCAGACTTCACGAAATTTCAAAAAATTCTTGGGAAAATCTGGATTAATTTAAAAATCTTTTTTTTTTAAGAAGGTTGCATAATTTTCTGCTTTAAATTTTAGTTAAACGGAAAATTGTAATTTCGGACATTTTTCAGTGTTAAAATGAGTTCGATATGATGCTGATTGAAACCCGAAAATTCAGCTTAATTGACAAAGGGATTTTTGAAAGAATTTTTCAAATTATTTTGTTAAAAAATTTAAATTCATACAAACCTATCAAGAAAATCGTATTTGCTAAAATCATCGTATTGCACATCATCCTTTCTATTCGGCATGATTGATTTAATCTCTTCGTATATTCTCTGCTGATGTTCTTGGAACATAGCCAACATAAGGATGCAGTAAGAGCTAACCAAGGCTGTGCTTTCGAATCCCTGAAAACCAAGAAAATTAATTAATTTTCATTAAAAAAAAAAGATTTTTGTTTGAAAAACTTTACGGTGGCAACGATTGTATTGGCTTCACTTATGACATCGTGATCGTTAAACTTCTTTTCAATCATGAGGAGCTTCATGAGCTGATCTATGTAGATCTGCGGAGTTCTCAGCGGTAGATCATCATCAACTGCGCTCTTCAGCTCATCTGAGTAGTCAAAGTTTGTCTTCTTTTTCTGAAGGATCTGCAGAAAATTTACCAAATAAGAAGTACTTCTCAAGAAATTCTCTGCTAAAGAATAGAATTACTTTATCAACAAACCCAAAGGTAATGCCAGAGCTCCATTTTTCCACCTTATACAGCTTCGTTAGACGAAAGATCCAGTTGCATTGGAGGAGAGGATTGAACATTCGTGCTGAGATGATGGACAATAAACTAAAGGTGGAAATGCAAGTCATAATATGTATGTAAATGCTGCAAAAAAGCAATCTAAATTGCGTCTTACTTATTTCCCGCTTCCAAGTATTCAATATTCTGGTTCTTCTGGATGTGCATCTCCGTCCCCATCGTTGTTTCTGTTAAATATTCGCGTGGCAAGGCAATTACATACCGTGTTATTAAAAGTAATAAAAGATCTTCATTTGAATGTGGGTGAAAAGTTGATCACTTACGGCAAACCACATCTAGCGTCAGGGCGTCCATATAATTATAAATATCCGTGGGTTTGGTCCTGTTGCAAATCTCCTCGAAGCGTGAGACCAGAATTTTTACTTCTTTGTTGAAGATTGGCATATAGGTTTGAAGAATTTTCAGGCTAAACGTTGGATTTAGGAGCTTTCGATGAAATTTCCATTCAGGTTCTGTGAATTTAATTCACATTTAATTTTTCTTTTTTGATCTTTTATTTATGAACAATTTTTAACGTTAAAGGAACTTTTTTTAAAAAATATTTTGAATCCTTTTTTTGAAAAAATTAAGCCTTTTTCTTTATAACAACTAGAAAGCTGTTTTAATATATCTTTTGGAGCTTTCGAAAAGCTTTCTAAAATTTATTACGGGAAAAATATCTCAGACATCCCAGAGAATATAGCTCGGTAGGAAGATTAAAAAGCCAACGAGTAAGTTAATTATTTTCAAGATTATTTTGAGATTTTTCAGAAGACACCATCTTAAGCTTTTTGAGCTTATTACTTTGAAAGAAAATTCTTATTTTTTTTTTTGAAAAATTGTTTTATTTTACAGACTTTGTTAAAAAAAATTGAGCCAATTTGATAATACAGAAAGCTACTTAAATTGAGCTTTTGGAGTTTTATGATACATTTTTCTTTTAAAATTCTTTTTCAATTGTAGGAGACGAAAAACGAAAGAATAAAATAATTATTTTAAAATTTTCTTTTGATTCATTTGAGAAAAAAATTTCTTAAGTTTCTTCCTTAATAGGAATGTGTTCAAAAATTTGTTAAAATTAGGCACATAAAAATTTACTAATCTCTGAATTTTTAATCTCTTAAATCTTTAAGAAAAACTCCACATAACTGAAAAATCTTCCTTTTCATCCAAACTGAAATCTCACCTGGAAGTGCCACTAATCCATCACCTCCGAAGGATTTCAGAAATTCATAAACTTCTGCACGACTTAGGCAATGAGGGGAGTTGAGAACAGTTTGCATGTCTTCAGGTTTCTTCACCATCACATACATTTTCGTCCCAATCCACCATCTCGAAGGTGAATTGAAGTTCTTAAAGATGTACTTCACGAGATTAATGACACCCTCATGGGAGATTCCGAGAGCTGTCTGGAAGTTCCCTATGAGGGGCACCACAAAGGGTCCTGGCATATGCCATGTGAGCCGATAGAGCTCCCTCTTTGCCCACAAATGTTGCACGAGCACAGCACAGAAGAGTAAAAGCAGAGGCACCCACATCTTCCCGATCACGGAACCCTCAAGCACGGAACTGGAGACAATTCCCACGGATGTGGCACCTTTATAATGCCTCCGTCAGCATTCCCAGACTCACCGACGAAATGGAGATCGCACGATGATCGCCCATTGGCCGTCGGGAAGTTAGTTGGGCACGCCTCGGGTCCACCATCGTTGGTCGCACACATACCAAGTATCTTTGCGTAAAAAAAGAAGAAATCATTTACATGTTACCTTGCCCACGACGATGCGATCGCCGAACACAGCCCAGCTGAGAGGCTGGAAATTTCCGTATCGCGTGCTATTCCTGAGGTATATGGCGTCATCTTCTCTCAGGCAGCACCGTTGTGTATAGTCCAGATCATGCAATTTGTGGCTAATTTGTTTGCGGCTTTCCGATGGAACTCTGTCTGGAAAAAAGAGAGCATGATCAAAGTGCGGTCTTACTGATTGCAGAGATTAATCCAAAGTAGTAATCATATGCAGGTAATTTAACACCTTGCATTCCCACCTGGGGTCTTTGTAGACCTCTGTGGAAAATCATCTTTTTGTGATTTACTAAAAAATGATTGAAATGAAATACATATTAATTTTTTTAAATATTAATTTGTCACCTCACATTAACCCTTTGAGGTCCGCGACTAATCTAGCGAGTTGATTGAACTAAAAATAATTTTTATGGATTCCTTTGGGTTCAAATAAGACATTTTTAAGAAAAAATCCCAACTAAAAAATTTTCGGTTTTTCGTCCTTCCTGATCCTGATTGTAAAGACATAGCCTTGTACTAATTTGGACTCAATATTCAAAAAATAACTATACAAAACGAAACATTTTAAAAATCGAGCCTTTGTGTCAACGTATGACCTAATGGACCTGAAAGGGTTAAGCTTTAAGCTCTCAAGGCGATGAAGCTTACTTATTTACTGAAATTCAATTAAAAAATAAATATTTTTCCTTTCAAAGAACAAAATAAAAACAATTTTTAATTATTTTATTAAATAGATTTTATTGAATTAAGTTTTAAATTCAATTTTCTTTAATTTCCAACATTTTTCAAAAAGTTCAATATTTTTCAACGCTTTCAATGGTTCTTCAAAGCACCCCCTGAATGAAGTTCTTTTCTTAATTAAAAATTTTAAATCTCTTTTGCTTTTTTTTCATTTGCCTAAAGAGGAATTTAAGAAGTATTTCCCTTGAAGTTCCTGAACAATGTTTAAGATGAACAATGAGTGATGTTAAAGCTTCCAGGAGGGTGGTGGGTGGGAGGCAAGGTGGGTGATTACTTGTCTCTCGTCCGAATCGACACCATGTGCTTGTTGTTTAGCTTGAGGGTGATGTCGACACGATGCTTGAGGTCAGGGAGACGCAGCTGTGTGTGGAACTTGTAGCTACTGACGAGGTGCACCATGAGAACTTTCATCAGCATGTAGGCGTACTTGATGCCAATGCAATTCCTCGGCCCAGCACTGAAGGGTACATAGGCATAGGGGTGGATTTTCTCCATGTTCTCCGGGAGGAAGTGATCCGGATCAAATTGATGGGCTCGCGGGCCCCAGACCTCCTTGTCACGGTGCAACGTCACGATGCCAATGACAAAGTGTGTATTGGTGGGAATTGTGTACTCTCCTGTAGTGGAATGAATGGGAGGAGGGTCCTTAGGGGGATGCCACAAGCATCTTATAGAGAGGTTGGATGGAAACTTACTCAGCTGAAAAGGAGCACTCGCCACTCGAGCAATTGCCGGTACTGTGGGGAAGAGTCTCATGGTTTCCTTAATTACCCTCTCGGTGTACTTCAAGTCCCCCAACTCTTCGTACTTCACCTCTGTCGGATCAGCGACGACTGCCCCAATTTCCTCATATACCTTCTCTTGCATTTCAGGGTGCATAGCCAGCATGAGGATGCAGTACGATGTGATTAGAGCTGTGCTCTCAAAGCCCTAATGTGGGTGGAGAAAAAAAGGGGATGGGGAATAAGTTTCTGCATTCCATGACTCTTCATTACAAGGGGGTGATACTCAAACGTATTCCTCACTCTTATTGACAAAGGTTATTTAATTGAAATTTAGAGTCTCAAGATGTTGGAATTTTTAGGTCTTTTTGCTTGTTTCTTCTGTCTCTTTCTTAAAGATTCTTTTTAAGCATTCTTTTTAGAGAAAATAAATTCTTTGAATTTTTTTCTTACCGTGGAAATTATCGTATTGGATTCATTCTTAACGTCTTCATCTGTAAAAATATTCCCTTCAATGGAAAGTTTAAGGAGTTGATCAATGTACAGCTGAGGTGACTTGAAAGACTTCCCTTCGTCCTTTTCACACGTATCCTGTATCACATGGTACTCCTTTTTCTTCCTCTGAAGAATCTGCAACAATGACAAAAAAAAGTCAGATCCGCCATTCATTGCCCACAGAGAAAAAAAATCGTCATATAAATTAGCTGTGAGAATAAATTTTCTCACGTTTGAAACACGCGAGTGAATAAGAAAGAAAAACTTGTCGCGAGATCTTTGGAGCGATATGGTTTGCTGAATGATTAAACTTGAGCGAACTTTGCATGCTAAACCGGATCTTAAGGAAGCTCTCTGGCCAACAAGAAATGTAGCACATATATAAATCATTTACTTTGAGAGTCTTTTGCTATAAATACAGAAGCATTTGCAGTGCATGCGGTGAGTTTCCTCTGAATTGTCGGCAACGCTGAATAACGTGGGGGTGTGAGTAATCGGGAAATTAAATTACTTTTCTCACAGCTTTGCACAGCATAAGGTAAGCGATGATACTATCATACTTTTTGCACTCAATTCAGGGGAATCTTTTCGCATGATTAGTCGGTGCGATTAGTTGGAAAATAATATGCGCAATGAACATGAATTTTCATTTTCTTCATGGTCTTCCCGTGAAAATTACTAAATGGAAATTTAAGTGATGCTGCAAGGAATGTTGGGAAGGAGTTTAGTCATTTTTTGAGGTTTTTGCAATATTGAATTTCCTCATGAGAGACATGAGAGCCGGAAAACGAATAAACTCCTTCCCTAATCATTTAAACTCACCTTATCTACGAAACCAAAAACAATTTCTATGCTCTTCTGCTCAATTTTGTACCACTTTGTAAGGCGGAAAATGAGATCTGAGTGGAAGAGTGGATTGAAAATGCGTGTTGTGATGATCGACAGCAAACTGCGAAAGAAAATTGAATGCCAAATTAAATTGCGCTCAAAAGGAAAACGAGAAATAATTTTAATTAACTTGTTGGCAGCTTCGAGGTAGTCGCTATTTTGATTTTTCTGAATATTCATCTCACTCCCCATGGTTGTCTCTGGAAAATTAAAGAATATTTCTTTAAAAGGCTTTTTTTATTATTTCAATTGTTGAAACTTACGACAAACTGTGTCCAACGTGCAAGCATCCATAAAATGATAAATATCAAATTCGGGCTTCTTATCGAATTGCTTAAGTCGATCAACAAGAGTTCGAGTTTCCTTATTGAAGATAGGCATGTAGCTCTGAAGGATTTTAAGGCTAAATGTGGGATTTAGGTACTTCCGGTGCTCCTTCCATTTCTCAACTAAAGAAAAGAATTTAGAAAGTTTTATTTAAAAAATCTTTTTGTCCTAAAAAGGTTAGAGCAATTTACCTGGCAAAGCTACGAGCCCATTTCCTGACAAATTTGTCACGTATTTGTAGACATCGTCCCGATTTAGGCATTCAGGAGCATTCAAAACTGTCTGCATGTCTTCGGGTTTTCTTATAAGAACGTAGAGTTTAGGACCTAGCCAGTATCTAAGTAGGGGACCAGGATAGTCTGCGACTACTTTATCCAGTAATTCTAAAAGACCTGTGAAGGAATCGAAGGGATAAATGTTCTAGGAACTTTAAAGAATTTTTTTTAATATTTAATATTTGATTTAAAAAAAAATTGAAAATAAAAAGGATATTATCCATAGAATAACAAAAAAACAACACAGATTAAAAACTTAAAAAAATATGTGATAATTTCCAAGAATTTTTTTTGTAGTTTCATGGAAAACTCATGTTTTCCTTAGTCAAACAGTAAATATAAGAACATTCATAAAAAACTTTCCATTTAGAGAGGAAAAGTTATTTCTTTCTGAGAATTAAGAACAAAAATTTAAATTATTTTATTCAAAGGTGATTTATAGGAATAGTTAATCGTTTAGTAAATTCTTGCATGATTTTTCTCACAATTATTTAAAAAAAAACTTCAAATATCACTGCAAATTCTTTTACATTTCCTTTGAATTCCTAATAACACGGAATTGAAGAAAAACTCAAAAGCTTTCATCGAATTTTATTTTGGATTTAGTTGTATAAAATATTCTAAGAATAATTAAATTTGCAAGAAAACTTTTAATCTCAAAGACGTTCAAGAAACATTTTTTATACAGACTTGATAAATTAGTCCACATTAACACATTGATTAAAGTTTAATTTATAATTTTGAACACATAAATCTCCCCCAAAGATAAAATGAAGCATTTTAAATTCATCCAGACTTGCATTGGGTGGACTTTCATGGGGAGGTGGAGAATTTAAAGCAAAGCTGGATGTGTTCCAACAATAAGCTGACGAAACCATTTTACCAAAAATTCACTTTAACAAACTTTGTGGGTGGTTTCCTTTTTACATTGCCCACCCTCTTTCGTCCTTGCTGCCTTTCCTTCCTGGTCGTAACTGGGGCGCCACATATTTCTGACGAACGGAGGGGGATTCTCGAGATATCTCGGAAATGCTTCACATTAAGCTGCATTGGAAATTGCAACAGCATGTTTCGGAAGACTTCCTCTCGAGGACTTGCTGAAGGGATAACACATTTTTTGTCCATTTTTTTTGGGGAGAAACTTTCACATCACAAATTGTGGACTTTAAGGTCCTTCGGGATGCTCTTTCTTGGGCACTTTGGGATCACCAATCAATGATGGGATTTGTCACATATTCTCACCTTCATGTGTCCTGCCGATGATACTGTAAGCATTCCCAAGGAGTGGAACCATAAGAGGTCCTGGCATTATCCATGACAGTCGGTACAGCTCCCGGTTCGTCCAGAAGTGATGAAGAAGAAAAATACCAGCACAAATTGCAAGTGCAAAAGGAAGCATTTCACCATTAATTCTTAATTTTTGTTGCAAAACAAAGATATCACAAAATTTAATAATTTTTTTCACGTTATGCTGTGCCTTTGGGGAGCACTAAACACATATTGAGGGTCTAAAGAAAATTCCCCCGTGTATTTATAAATGCATACAGTGCTGGAGAAAAATTCTCTAAATAGATTTTGTTGCAATTTTTCCCTCCTTATTTCACGGAAAATGCCGGTGAGACTCATCGCACGCGAAGAGATTAATATTCCATTGTTGTGGGTGGGGTAATAATCTCTCTCACAAGAGAGGAAAATCCGTCGTACACCGAGGGGAGAGATACCTTGATGACGACGTTGTCACCTGTGAGTCCATTAATTCACTTAACGTGACGTTTACCTGGCGATTATGTGCCTCGTCTGGGGCACCTCTTGTGTTGCTAACAAAAACGGGGTTAACATTGTCCCCATTCTGCAGGTTAATTGCGCAAAAATTGCAATCACGATGAATGAAATTATTTCGAGAATCTCCCTTCGTCATCCACCCAAATTGGCTGTGGCTTTTTTTCGCTCTAAAGATGATTTGCATATCGCACTAGCTCGTTTACAAGCAATTGAGGAATAAATTTTCCCCACCCCACTTTTCCGGAGCATGTACTCCACGGGGAATCACACCTCATAATATGGAAGAGATTTGAGAATTTTCATTCTACTTAACACGGAAAAGCTTTGGGAGTTCCCACGCAATTCACGCGTGAGTGTGATATGCTCGTTGATTTGATTTTTGGTTAATTTGCAGAAAATTGCTCGAGGAACGCGAAAAGTCCTTTAGAAGACGGATTATGGAGCTCTAGAATATTCCATCGTTAACCCTTTTATGACATTGTCAATAATTGCAATTTTATGAGGAAACTTGATGAGAATTTTCATGATTAAATTTTATTTTTAATTATTAAAATTCATCAATGAAGCTTTATTAATAGCAGGGAGAAAACAAAACGGAAGCTTTTTTTTTTTAATTTTATGCTCTGATTGGTTTTATGATATATTTTTTAATCAATTTAAAGTTTCCAAAAAAAAAAACGATTTTTTAATGAAAATTTTAATAAATTACGAAGAATTAAAGATTTTCTCAGTTTTTTTTTTTGTGAAAATTATTATGCTTCGTGTTGTAAAAAAGAAAAAGAATTAAATGCAAATGCCCCTAAAGCGATAATGGAAGAGATAAGATCTTATCATAAATGTTTTATTTTAAATAATTTATGTAAAATGAAAAATAGCTCTTAATTGTTTGGAATGCTTAATCATATTGTTTTATGTAATTTATATGAAATTGAAGGCGATTAATGGTAATTAATTGATGGAAATAAACGCAATCATTCAGAGACATTAGTAAATAAATTTAATTAAATGACGTAAATAAATTGATAAGAATTTATTATGAAAAAAATTGAGCATGATGCTATAACTCCAAGACGCTTGCGGAGACATTTCTTGAGACGTATGGAGAGTCTTAGGAGCGAGTTTTGAGCGAAATCTGCTCAAATGGGGAGAACCAGTTTAGTGTTGCGACTTGGCTTTGTGCTATGAGGCAGCAAGATCATGGAAAATTGCGCTGTTTTTCACGCAATAAAACCCATTTGAATTCTCCGCAATTCTCTGCGTTATGCGGAGCTCCACCTCGACTTGATTTACGCGCCATGATTCAATGAACTGCAGTGTGTTGCATAAACTCCATAATGAACATTTATTTTATATTAAAACATGAAGGTCGTCAAATCATTCGGCTTTCTGGACAACATGAATGTAGAATCCGGGATTTTGGACTTCGGTGAGAAGCTTAAAGTCCCCGTAGATGTTGTACTTGGCCTTCTTGCCGAAAACCTCCTCCAGCATTCGCTTGAAGATTTCCAACTTGTGCGGGTAGTAGGAGAGACGGAATTCACTGCAAAAAAAAGACGTTTCAGAAAATGATCGTAAATTAGGCAGAAAGATCGAGATGTTACCTCGTCTCATTCCCATTGCTGATTGAATAATCCAGAATGACCTGCGATGGCTTCCCACTCACGTACAGCACGGAGGTCTTAATGTCAGACATGTGCTGATTCTGCAAATAAATAAATTCGCCTCGAATTAGGGTCGTCAGAGATCACTATGACAAGGGCATACGTGCGTACATTGTAGTAGATGCACTTGGAGGGAGTACTGCCAGTCTTGAGGATGTTGTCGTAGTTGCGATGATCAATCAGCAACAGTCCACCGGGTTTGACGCATCGCTCAAAATTTGCAATTGCCAACTTTTGATCACGTTGATCGCCGTAGGAATCCGTCATGTGGGCAAAGGAGTTCCCTAAGCAGATAACAGCATCGAATCCATCGCCAATCAAATGGCCAAGATCTTGAGCAACGGTGAGCCAGTTTGCTTCTTCGATCACTGAAAAGATTGCGTTGGGAGTGTGTTGAGATTTTATTTAGATTGTGTTAAGAATGTGTTCAATTTCTTTGGGAAAGAAGATCTCAGGAAGATCATATGAAGAATATAATCAAAAGTTTATGAAGATTGCATGAAGATCTTATGAATATCGAATAAAGATCGCATGAAGATCGAATAAAGATCGTAAGGAGATCGAATAAAGATCGTAAGGAGATCGAATAAAGATCGAAAGGAGATCAAATAAAGATCGTAAGGAGATCGAATAAAGATCGTAAGGAGATCGAATTAAGATCGTAAGGAGATCGAATAAAGATCGTAAGGAGATCACATCTAGATAATTGAATAATTTTAACGGCTGTTTGGATATCGGTATGATGACTGGCCCAAACATTAAAATAAAAAGAAGAATAATTTTGACCAGAATGTTTTTATGATTTTTTTTTAAATTTTTGGAATTCTGTTAATTTCTAACAAATATTTTTAAAGCATTGCCCAAAATTTCTGAAATTTTTTTTAAGCGAATCTAATCGCTTTATGGAAAAAGCTGTCATTTTACACACTTAAATTCAACAGAATAAAATAGCCCTATGTACAAAGAATACAGAAAAATAGAAAAATCCGGCTTAATATTCAGCTATCTTCGGAAAATTTGTAATTATTCCGAATAAATTATTAAATATTCGACAGATAAATCCCTCATGAATTCCAAGAGATTAAACAGAGATTCCGAGTGATTTTAATTGAAGATTACTTTGAGAATTAATCACCCAGCTTCTCTAAGCCACTGAACATGTGCGCAGGTCATAATGCCATAACCAGTTTACGCGAACATCTGCGCTCCAAGATCACGGAGAATTGCTTTTTTATGACTCTCAAATATTGTTTTCAATTTTCCTTCCAAGTAAATCTCCGTGGGTCTGCCACCAAATGAGATAAGAAATTTTGGGGGGTTCAATTTTCGCCATGCGTTTCTTGACCCTTTCGCGCGATGACCTGCCGGTTGATAAGAGGCGATCTTCCGACGAAAGCTCACACTGATGATCTTGAACTTAAAGCTCTTTATTTTTTTCTTAAGAACTACTCACCCCAGTCATCGAAAGCCTTCTCCTTGCGACGTTCCCAGCGCTCCTGAAGAGCATATTTGAGCATTTTGTCGGAGATATCCGCAGAAACAACCTCAAATCCCTCTTCAACCAAAAGAATGGAATCCACACTGAAAATTAAGGTCAATTTCGTTAATATGATAAACGCAATGACTAGCAGAATTTGCTGATAAGCTCATAGAGAAAACTCACCCAGTTCCACAGGCAACATCGAGGATCCTTTTGCAGCCATGCTGTTTTAGTAAGTTCACAAGGAAGTTTCTGTAGTTATCTGTGCGGGATCTCTTGTCACCGATGAAGATCTCCCAAACTTTGGCCGCCTTCCCATCGGCATACTGATCTTTAACACCTTCAGCAGAAATTCCCGAGGATCGTGTACGGATCACGTTTTCATCCACCATCTTTAACAGTTTAGTCCTATCTTATTAAATCACAAATTAAAAGTAAAATCCGCGCACAGGTCCACGCACCACGAAGATCACAAATTCTCTGACCACCGTTCTCGACAAATTGGTGAATTTATATATTTTCATTAAAACATTTAAGCTTATTTATAGTAAAGAGATAAGAGCTGTTTCCATACCCACAAAAATCATCCTTCTGTTGTCTCATGCTCGCGTATATAGCAATAAATCGAGCGATAAGGGATGGAAGTGTTTTCAATTTTGATTCCTCCAGCAGAGCATCGTGTAAAGCATTCAAAACACATGACTTGCAAATTAGTCACACAGTTTTGTTAAAAAATTCTTCGGGAGCATTTTAACATAGCGCAGCTCATTGGAAATCTTACATAAGCTTATGTGATGTGAATTGAATGACAAAGCGCGATTTTAAGAGGAGCTTTTGATGTTTTTTTTCTCCCTTGAGATGGAGCTCAATAAAGCAAATTTTTCATTCTTGCTGCTTGCAAGGGATTTCTATTTTCCTCTTTTTGAATTTATAGTACATTTTAGAAGCTTCTCATGAAGAATTTGTAATGCAGTATCTTGCAGAAATTGAACAAGTTGGGTTTAGCTATGTATATTTAAATAATAAATGTGAGGGATTTCTCTGAAAGTTCTCTATTTTATGTTTCTCTTCTGCTTTAAGGGCTCAAAAAATATTTTCTAAAATAATTATGTTCAAAATCATCGGAAAATGCGAAAATTTATTCATTAGAATATTATAGAGAAAGTTGAAGAGCTTTTTTGGCTGATTTTTTTTTAACCCCATCCCCAACTAAACGAAATTTCCTTTATAAAATTCAATAAAATATTTCAAAGTAGGTATTCATAATGCAATGAGAAATGTATTTAAAATAAAATCATTTATAATTTGCCAACAATTCCGCTTTTATGCCACAAAATTCCGTTGAATTTACATTATTCAATGTGGAGGGAAATTTGTACCAATAGCGCCGCAAGTTATGCATTTACTCTTCTCAATTCGCATTATATAGAATTTCCCACAGAGATGAATCATATTATCTCTCGCATATAGAGTTAATGAGTAAAACTTCTTCAATGTATAATTCAATTAAATTGGGAGAAATTTCCATTTGATAGTGCGAGCTTTTTGGTTGATTCTGTGTGTGTGCGTGTATACCTCAATTAGTGGGAAGGAAGAAGATTCATTCTCAATTCCCATTCACAAGGCTCTTTTTGGGTTAAAAGAAATTGCGCTTCTCAACCTAATCAAGGAATCATAGTAGAGATACGTACATAATTATAATTTATGTATAGGAAGCTCTCACTCTCTCTTCATCTCTCTCTTTGAAAGTTATGTTGAGAAGCTCTTTGAAAATGGGTGAGGGTGGGTGGTTTGGTTGGTTTTGGATGGAAGTAAAATTTCAAGAGGAAGTTCCCCCGATGAGCAATTTAATATTAATTGTGAGCTTTTTGGAGCGAGGGTTGGAAAGATGACAAATTGTGTAATAATTGGTTATTTATTCAATAACGAGGATGCTATCAATTATGGAAAATCGAGGAGTGTTGTGCGTGTTTGAAGCAAATATTTTCTCATTACTCTATGGCTAATTAATGGAGTCATTCACTGAGACATTAACTGAACCCATCTCGGTGCTCTCCAAGTCAATTTCCATATCTTCTGACACCCCTCCTCGCTCCCGTGGCACATTCACCGGAGTCATATCCATATTTTCCCCGGTGCCTGAGGGGTGGAAAAAAAAGTAAATAGCCTGACTACTCCTCTGTGTGCGGCCTCATTATCCCCTGCACCACTAAATGACCTCACTGTCTTTATTTATAATCTACTTATATGATTTTAATGCCTTTTACCCCGAAGTGGATAACCCTGCGATAGACTTTGGGGGTGTGGGGCTAACAGGGGGCACACCCCAAGGCAATATCCAGTCACTCCTATGTCAATAGCACTCTATTTACCCATCTTTGTCCAGCCATTTTCCTTTACCCATCCTCAGTGTGATCCTTCTCTCGGCAAATACTCCGTTGTGCCTTCTCAAGCTGAACTTTTCATGAAGGGAACTTCCCCAAATGGGGGTATGTAAGTAAAACGGAATGGAGCAATTATTTAACTATCTATAAATAAAATTTTCTCTGTGTACACATTTAACATTTTCTGCGTCTCGAGGTATCTTTAACTCATTAAATTGATCCTATCGCGCAAAGCCTTTTGTCCTTTTTTTTTTTTCTTAGAACAAATAATGTAAATTGCTTTCTATTTAATATTGGAATTTATATTGCTTTGTTTAAATTTACTTGGACAATGGTCTTAAGTATGTTGACCTTTTGCTTTCAATTTATTTTTTTACTTTAATATTCCATTGAATTCCAATCGATTCACTTCTTCACGTGAAACAATTTATTTTTCTATGAATTTATTTTTGTAACAAATTCAACAAAAAATCTCTTTTTTTCCTTCCAATTAAATTTATTTAGCAACATCCTGTGGATAAAAAAAAACAGTAAAATGTAATAAATTCCATCAATGTGGAGCAATTTATGGTGCAATTGGTTTTTGGCACAAAGTTTCTGCAAAATGGAAACAAAATAGCATGAGAAATGGGAAATTAATTGCACAAATGGGTAAATTTGTGTGGTATACACAGAGTAAATTTATCATTCTCCTCCGGGAGATATTCCACGAAAATAGATCATGCTCTCTGTCATTTCATGTGTGAATATTATGTACCTTTTGTGACACAAAAGCTCCCGCTCTATTGATTCTCCAATTCATACAGCAAATTATCACCCTCCTCAAATTGATGGAGTACATATCGTGTTATGGGGTGCTTTCTCTGACATCCACCCCCTGCAGCGTGTTTGCATGCAAATCTTCTGTAAATTGCGATATACTGCACGATGATCACTTTGATGTCTCTGCAGAGGGGTTATACAAAGAGAGCAGAAATTGCGTGGAGACAATTTCAAAAGACATCCAAACCCGCGCGTCATGTGATTGGAAGCTTGCGGATGTGTCTTCATCCGAGGAGGAGGGATATTTTGTGTGCAACATCGAAGAATGGCAATTCACGTGAGACTCTTCATTTCCGTGAAAGCCGCGAGGGTTGTATTTTGATGGCATGCCCCACATACAAATTCCACCCGTAGTCGCATATCGCAACCATCATCCCCTCAGGGGGTTGATGAAAAATAACTTCCTCTTCTAGGCGACACATTTTTTTTCGCCTTGAACAAAAATTTACACACAGAGAAAAAATCAAGACAATTCAATTAGGGGTTGAAATTTGATTTGGAGAAATTTATAGCTTCGTTCATGAATATGGGCAATTTATTTGGGAGGGTTGTGATTTTCCAATTTACCCACCGCTTTTTATTGAATTTTATTTTGATACAAAGTCAATATTGGAATTTATTGAAAGTGAATCTTGCCACCTAGAAGCTTTTTTGAATCTATAGAATCTTGTTTAGAACATAGAGAGAAACAAGTTGAGGTGAACTTTTAGAGCTTTAGAATTTGTCGTTGAATCTGAAATTCTTTGTGAAAAAGATTAAATTTTTTCCTTAATAATTAAGGATAAAAAAGTAATTCAGATTCATGTATTCGAACGAAAAGAATTAAGTTTGTCATGTCAGTAGTCTGCCTAAAGCTTCAATTCGAAGCATTTTTTAATATATAAAAAATGTTTTTATTTACTAATATCCTTTTCTTCCTATTAAAAAAAATTCTTTTGCTGAATTTCTTCATATTTTCTTATTTTTAAAATAAAAATTAACCAAATAAACCGAAGAAAACTTTTTTAACGACAAACTGATTTTTAAAACTTTTCTTCTTTCCACCTCTAAAAGTTTCGCACCAGGTTAAAAGGATTTAAAGGAATATTAATAAAATATAGCTGAGAGAATGCTCTTCTGCAGTAAAACTTATTTGTTTGACATTTCAAAATACAACATAGAGAATCTCGGGAAAATGCATAGAAATTAGCATAAGTTTTGACTAAAATGAAGAATGAATCCCTTAATGAACATGCTCTTAGTGATGGTGAAGAAGAATCTCATCAACAACAATTAAATTGTAATTTTGTTGTGCTGATGTATGCTTACTATAGGCGATGGTAGAGAGTTGCTAAATATGTGGATTTGTACCACACAGCAGGAAACTTTCAACCCCCAAAGGGGGTTTAAGCTTCCAGCGCGCGAGCAAACGCAGCATTTCCCTGAGTGTGCATGATTTTTGGCCGGGTGAGAGTGAAGTTATTTTCCAAATGGCTTAAACTGCACATACACACGCGCGGGGGTGAAAAGTGCGAAGCAACCCCTTGACGAAATTTTCGCACGCTGTGTGTTGCGCGTCGATGGGGGTGCCGGGTGGGTTTGCTCCCATGTTCCGTCGTTTGGGGGAAAATGAGAAAAAGGGCGAAAAGAGGAAGTATTGTGTATAAACTTCCGATCTGGCTGGATGATTTTTAGCGGCGGAGGGTGACGTTGACATCGGTGTCAAGGGGGGGGGGGGAGGGCAATATTTTATCGCACCCAGCCCGAGTATGGTTTAACCTCCCTTCGGGGCTTGGCTCACCGCACATCATCCTACCATCCACCCCCGTTAAAGCCTCGAAAACGCGAAAATAAACCATTCATCCCCCTTGCTTTTGTGGAAATTCGCACAAACACACATACAGTACACATACACGGGCTACGAGGATATAGGGGATGTACGCCCAGGAGACAACCCCTCCCCCCTCACATCCTCACATCCCTACCACGAATAATCCGTTTTAGTGATGCAGTCTCCAGAGCAAAACAAATTGAAACGTCGTTCAGATTTCAGACACTGAGCAGCTTTAGGGGATGAAATGGGTTGATTCCTCAAATAATGGATACCACATATAAATCTCGGTATAAACAGAGATCCAGCTTTCACCCCCCTCTCATTCCTCTTGTTTGCCTCCTTACCACTCTATGTTCCTGCAGAACGTCACCTTCCGATCCGCAATATAGATAAACTTGCCTTCGGTCCTTCGCCCCCACAAATCGACTGGATGAGGGCTTTTTTGCCTCGGATCGCAGGACAACGAGAAAAAAAAATAGCCCCAACAGTCGGGATATCATCAAATTTCACAAGACAATAAATAATTGAGGCCATATTTCAGTACGCGCACAGGATTGACCTTTCACCCCCTCGACACTGAAAACCATTTAATCGAATTCAACCATCCCCATCTGCTGCCCCTGAACTCTTTTTTTTTTTCCTTCACATCATGTTCATCCCTCTTTCACATAAGTCCGTGGAATCTATGCGCTCACTACCCCAAAATCGGCCCATACGTGTCACTGATTCCAAAATTCTACTTCCATTTCTGGGCTTTTGTGAGGAAATCTCCCGGAAGCCACACGGGATGTAATCTATCTTGTGCTGAGTTTGTTTGACTTGCAATTCCCATCTCAATCAGCATCCTCGTCGTATTTACATTGACTTCTGCGTTCAGGGGGAGGGAGGGTTGAAGGGAAATTTCTAGTTGGGCCAGGAAAGTAGCCCAAATCTCAGGGAATCCACTAACCCAAGCAAAATCGGTTTTGGTTTATTTAATAAAGGAGAATTTGTATTGAGATCCACTAAAATGATTATTAGGGTTTTCCCTTCTTGCGTGTTAGCACATGAAGGGCGCATTGTAAATATGAGAATTTCCCATCAGAACCCTTTAGGAGGTACTGAGATTTTCTGTGGAGAAGGACAAGGAAAAGGACGTTATGCGCAATATATGATGAAAATTATGGGAAATCAAATTAATTTTGCCTCATCATTCAGACCTACCAGAAGGGAAGAGACGGCAATCTGTAGGATCAGAATAGGACACACCGCCATAACACACTTGTACAAAATCAAAAAAGAGGAACAACCACATTGTAACACCTGCAGAGGAGCACCTTTGACAATCAAACATATACTTTTCTCATGCACAAAATACAATAATCTCCGACAAAAATACAAAATAAGCATATACCCTCATATTGCTCTTGGAAATAATGAATTAGAATTGATAAAAATTGTTAAATTTCTTAAAGACACTGAATTGTTAAATCAAATTTAAAATTAAAAATTATGTACACTAATTTGTAAAACAAAATTATATCACCGGGGAAATCATCTGAATTGATAGAACCCGCATTAATAAAAAAAAAAAATTAATTTTGGAGGATTTTCTTGGTAACTTTCCAAGTCAAATCTCAATTACTTAAACCGCCTTTCAGCTATTTAAGCATTTGTCCTTGAAGTTTATTACAAAAAATTGCTGAAAATCCATTTTTTTGGATTCTCGTCAAATATCACAGCCAAGAAATTTTGCCAGCGATCTACTTTAAATTATTCCGCAAACAAAAAAGTCTCAATGGGGTTTTCAATAAATAGGGGAGAGCGGGGCTATTTGTGACAGTCTGGAATTTTCAAATGGCAATTTCTCCCAAGTTATTAATCGGAAGCACCTGAAAAAATTATGATAAGAAGTCCTACCTACCCTCAATAGTTGACTGTAGTTTGGGGATTATCCGATGAATAGTTTAGGAATTAAAAAATAAACAAATTTTGAGGCCTCCGAAAATACGTTTTGTATGTTGAGAAAAATTCATTTTCCGACACTTTTCTTTTAGCGATTTTCCAATCTCACCGTCTTTGCCACAAGCTAGGTCAATGCAGAAAACGTTGCCAAGGTGTATTTTTCACTAACTTTTAATGATTTTTCTGTACATTTATTCAAATCAACACATGTCGAGTGGGGCTAATTTTGTCATCAATGTAAATCATATGGAACGTCAAAATAGACATGTTTTCTAACCTTTTTGTTGCAAAATGTAGGGGTTGAGAAAATTCCAAAATTCTGTGTTTTAGTGGATAGAAAAGTGAAATTCCTTGCCGTGGATGAACAAGTCAGGAGTTTGGTTAGTAGCTACAACTAATCTCTCAGGTGGAAAATCTTTGGAAATGTCGGAAAATTCCACCGACTTAATTACCCCCGCTGGTGACAATACTTGTCGACGAATTCTTAAAAAAGTCAGAAGCGGAAGGGTTCAGGAAAAGCTCTAAAACTCATATTTCGCGTGTAGATAGAGAAAAGTGGTCTTAGACAAAGTTGTAGGCAAGGAAATTTCCTATGAGAATGGCCTATCGAGGAAAATTTCTTGCCCCGTGGGAGTCCTGCAGATAGCGATTTATCCAAATTGACACAAATAGCCCCGCCCTCCCCTAAATAGAAGAATATTGCAATAGATTCTTTCAAAAATTTTATTTTTTTACATTGTTCTTTTTTTCCCCACCGAAATACCAATATTGAGATCTGAAAAATAGCTCAACTATTTGGCTTTCTTCTTTCACCATGGAAGTCGTATGTCAATTCGCAGTCCCAGATATCTGGTGTGTGTGTACTTTTTGTCCTTTTTGCATGTGCAGAGAAAAGAGGGAAGATATGTGAGCCATTCAACTTTTCTCGTGCATTTAAGGAAGAATTTCTTCCATACAATATTCATCGTATCGTGGAGAAATGAATTATGAGATTTTCCTTCACATAAAAATCGAAGATTCTTTCATCGTTCATGCGAAGCCCAAGCTATACATCCTCTCCCGGCTTCTACACCACTCCTTCCCATAGACCATTCGTATCTACATGCCATCGGGGGAAAACACTTTGGTCCAAAAAAAATGAGAGAGAGAGAAGCTGTGTGTGGCTGCTGAAGATGGCACAGAGGCAAAAAAAATGAAAAGTTTTCTATAATATGGAGATATTTTATCATTGAAGCTTTCGCGATTGAATGGAATTTCTAAATAAGAATTCATCTTCTCTCCCCTATGCTTTCACACAAATTCCCCACACATGCATTCACATTTGCAATCACCCTGTGGGTGCGCAAATCCACCATCCCCGCAACCATTTATGATGTATGCGGAAGATTCAATAGTGGGTGGGAGAAGATGGGTGGAAAGGAGTGAGAAAAATTGCAAGACAAATTTTATGGTGGGAAAGTGTGTGCTATATGGAAAAATATATAATAAATGTATTTCCATAAATATTGACTATATTGAGTTACTTAATTTGCATAATAGATTTATTTGAAGAGGAGTGCTTGAGTGGTGGTTGTGGGGGTATATAGAAATTGAAATTGCAATGCCCGTCATTTTGCAAAAGCTCCACCATTGAGGAGCTTTTTACGTGGTTGTGTGTACTATATAATACAGGCTGAAAGTCCTCCTTTGGTGTGGCGCACTGTGAGGAAATTGCAAACGCCCGTAGACACGTTTTGCAATTCAAATGTCGACCTTTTTGCAATTGCAAGAGGAAATCAATCATTCAGAAATGCATGGACAAATAGGCAATGGGACACCTACATATAATAGTTTGTGAGAAATATGTTTTTATTCAAATTCGAAAGGCGGCTGACGGAAGAATTCCATGAATTTTGAGAGTTTTATGGGGAGATGACGGTGTGAATTTGGAAAAGTTTTCAAGAATTTCCTGGATAGAATTAAATACACACAGCAACTCCTTCGGAAAGCAGCGATGATTTGCTTTATTTTTTTATGGGATTTCATTTAAAGAAAAATGTGATTTTTTGTATGGTGAAAGCTTTCTTTTAAAAAGCAAATTCTTTGAGCTTTTGCAATTTTGAACAAGATTTTCATGGCGCAAAAATAAAAAAAAATCTTCAGTGATAGAAAAAGCTTCTATTCATCATTCTTTATATAAAAGATTTCGTGAATTACAAAAGTTTCCTAAATAAATATTGAATTTAGTTTCCATGGAGCTTAAAGATTTTCTTATATGTCACAATAATAAAGCAATAGATATTCATCCCCAAAGCAAAACTTGCTGGAAACGTTCCCACTTATTTTCTCCTCACAAAAACAACTTGGTTGAAAGTTCCTTCACGCAGAGTGTGTGTGTGGGAAAAAATCTCCATTCCACATTGGATATTTGATGTATAATTCACGAAGGAAGAAATGGTATTCCGGAGTATAGGAAATATTTTCTTCGCTTTATTTCAGCACAAAACCAAATCGAAACTTTTACATATTGTACCCCATTAATCTTTTTATGTCACATTTAGGGAATAAGAGGCAGTGGGTGAGCCAAGGGGGTGGTGGGTGCGAGATGAGTGCCACCCAGGGTGCTCATAAATTCTTTTTGCCACTTTTTTGCCATCTTGGCGCATTTTAAAACACATAATATCCCCCAAAAATCTCGATAAGTTTTCCTCCCTTTTCATTTGTTAAAAAAAATATTTTTTCTCCATCGAATTTGGAACGAAGGAATATCTCGAGGAGCGTCTTGAGCGTCGTAGATGAAATATGTGAATTTTAGAGTTTTCAAATTCCTTATACAAAAGGCCCCTTTCAGGAACCTACGAGAAGGATTCGCGGCTTGAGAAACAACATCCCAGGGAATGGCTCTGGTATTTCACAATCTATCCAATGCTGTATCACCCCAGCTATATAGGACCCACCTCACCATAGACTCATATCTCACCATCATTTATGTATTAATGTCGGAAATTAGACGCCATATGTGATTCCTGTGCTATCGTGTGTGACAAAGGGTAACGTCACTGTGTAGAATGCTAGGAATTTCTCGGAAGGGTATATTTAGTAGGGCAACCACGGTTCGAGGACCTCCCCAGCAAGGAAGTTCCAGGCGTACACACGGAGGCAGAGAAGAATGTGATTTATATGAAATATCTCGCTCCTCTCACATGGGTAAAGAAAAGCATCTCCTCATACACGAGCAAGATATTCAATTTCCCATGCTTGTGTGTCATTCTACTTTTGCTAAATACAAGGCAATCGATGGGAAATCCAAATGGGAAGTTTGTGGAAATTCAACGTGTAAAAGGGAGATGCTTTTGAATTGAAAATAATCAATCATTGATGTTGTATTGCTTTTGAAAGCTTTATGAATTTTATGAATTATTATTCTTCGGTGATACTTTACTCCTTCATCAGGTATAAGATAAATTGGAAAGTCTGTCATTTTTGGGGAGCATCTAATGATGCATTAATTCTAGAAAAAATCTCTTTAATTTGGCCAAAAGCATGGAAGCAATGAAAACGACGCAAATATGTTTTCTATATATATAAAATTCAAATCTCTGCCAAATAATATCCAAATCTTCCCATTGAGAAGTTTCCTTCTGAACAAGAATTAAACCGCAAACTGCCTTTGACTACAACTTCCCCCGAAAGAGCACTTAAATTTCTTCGTAGTCTCCACTCATCTTTTGCAGGAAAACTCGACTTCTATGCGAGAAAGTTTGGGAAAAATGTGGATACTATACAGAGTTTCAAATCGGGGGATTCTTTGGCTTGTGAAATATGCTTAAAGTTTTTCCACCCCGCATTCGCAGTGTACAGTGTGATTCTTCTTGTATTACACACTCCATCCCCACATCTGTACAAAAAAATCCTCCGTTGTTGAAGCGAATTTGGTGCCCAACTTCTTGGACACTCTCAATGTCCCGGACAATTGTGACTCCATGGGAAAAGTTTCCCTCTTCCTTGTAGACTAATTGAAATATTACATTTTTGTATGTATACTATGTAACTTACCCAAACCCACCCTCCTCAAATGGCAGTTCCACCCTAAAGAGCCCGTGGCAATTCGCTGCAGTGATATCACCTTCCGGTTCGTCATTGCGGAGTGAGATTCTGTAACGTGCATATTTTTTGAAAATTATCCATAATGGGGGAATTAACGTCCAATTCAAAAATGTCTCCAAAGAGGGGAAGAGTGCTGAAAATTATGTATATGTGTGTGTGTGTATCAGCTGGTTGCCCGCTGCTCTGTCAGTGGGCCCAGTAGTCTTAATTTGATTCTCTTGGGGAAAAGACCCATTAAATTTTCTTCTCTCCCAAAAGGGATAAATTCTGTGAAGTCCTTGAGGAGTGCTCCACAACTCCTCCCGTGTAGCTAGAGGCTATCCCGAAGCCTGTGAAGAGAACGAGGATCCGTCTGTGCCGGAATTCTGCTGGTCAGGAGCTGGAAGGAAGAAATTTCCCCCTGTATTGCACCGAGGGGATTGTAAGTCCCAGAAGAACCACTAGAGGGGCTACGCCCTACCCTTGGGGATCTACGAGAGGTTCAGAAGATTGCACAGGAGGGCTACGTCCAGCCCTAAAGAGGCTACCGCATATTAGGGCTACGTTCTGGCCCCAAGAAGCCACCGACAGCACCAGAGGGCCACACCCTACCTCGAGAAGCCACAGAAAGCAGAAGACGTCGTAGAAGAGAAGGAAGCGACGACCGACTTACCCCCAAGAAGAAGAAGACAAATTTTGTACATTGAGAGGAGAATAAACTGCCCCGTGTGGGGAAAAAGAGGAAAACGAACTCTATATGGCGCCCAACCACCGCTGGAACTCACGCAAGTAGCATTTAAGAGTCTCAGGGTTGAAAAAAATTAAATTATAGAGTAAAATTATTAGAGAATTTTTCTTTAAAGTTTTTCATAAAAGTTAGCCTCTACGGAGGAATAAAAATTTTTTTTCTGTGTCGTCCAATTTGTGAAGTTTTGTGCTTTGTCTCCTTGCGATTCTCAGAAACCGCAACCCCCAAACAATAAGCTTTTGAGTGATCATTTTGGGCTTTAGTGCAGAAATAATTTTTTTGACCATTTGGCGGGGATTTTTCTTTGAAGTTTCCCTTACGGATCCCGCTATACATAGCACAAAAGTAGTATTGGGGAGAGTTTTATAAACTTTTTTTCTTTTTTTTTGTAAGTGAGGAAATCCCCTTCCAGGATTTTAAATTTAATAATTGTTGTTAATAATATAGTAAGTTTAAGGAATATTTGAAGCAATTATTTCTGGAAGTTTTCTTGAATTGGAAATTTGAGAATATACTTGGGATTGTTTCGTTTGATTGAATAAAGAATATATTAAGAATTGAATAATTATTTTTGGGATTTTTCTTGATTTGGGATTGAGTTTGGTTCTCCCTTTGAAAGTTTTTTTTTGATTTTTCTGGGAAAATTTCTGATTTTCATTTCGATTTTGTCAATATGGTTGGGACGCGAAAGAATCCTTCCGGGAACCAGCCACCACCCAGTGCTGTTGCACAGGCACCACCAGTTTCCATGGAACAACCACCCTCCACAAGCCAACAGCCACCAACTGCTTCGGTGGCCAGCACACCACAAGAATCAAGAATTCCGCGAACCCCTCTGATGGGAAGTGGTCGTGGGATTGCAATCAATAGATGGGAGGAACGTTTCTTGCGATTGGAGCGAGAGTGTGAGGAAAATAGACACCTTGTTGAGACCTTGGGAACAACCACCGAGAGGTTCTTAAGGCAACAGGAGGAAAGGAACAGAGAGATATATGAAACCTTTCAAGGAAACAGCGACAGGATGAATCAGCAAATGAGCACTCTGGCCTCCACAATGAACACCTTGGTGGACAAGATGTCGTTACTGCAGTTCCACAATGCTCCTCAAGTAACCCCCAGAGCTCGGCACGAGCAGACGCCACAACTTCCGCGACTCTCACGCGCGGGACCTTCGAGGGATTTTGCTGCGGCCTTGAATGCTGCGGCTCTGAATGCCACGACATACCATTCTTTGGAAAGTATTCCTGAAGAAGTGGGAGCCGTCGGTGGACAGGATGTGCCACAGGATTCTGGCAATCCACAGCCGGAAGTACATTCTCAGCCTAGGAGCCTTGATACATCTGTGGTGACCACTGTTGCTCCTCCAGTTGGCAACCTCACCACCTTTAAACCCATTCCATTGAAGGATTGGGGGATCACTTTCTCTGGTGATCTCAAAGGAGCGCGCGTTGGAACATTTTTGCGCGAAATGGAGAGGATGTCACGGGCACAGAAAGTAGCCGCCGATTCAGTGTTGTCAAGTGTGCATTTGTGCTTGAGTGGTGACGCGTTACGCTGGTATCGGTCCTGCGAATTATTCCCCACATGGGAGGACTTCTCACGCGCAATTAAGACCACATTCGATCGGTCTGATTGCGATTTATCAGTGCGTAGGAGATTGGAGGACAGAAAGCAACGCGATGGGGAACGTGTGGGTGTTTTCATTGCCGATATTCGTGCGTTGTTTCGTGAGTTGGATGTCCCTTTGGATGAAGCAACCCAGATTCAGATGATACGCCGGAATCTCGCCCCAAGGATTCGAGAGTCAATTTTGTTGCGGGAATTTTCATCCGTGTTGGATTTAGAAAATGCGCTCCGTGTGATCGAAAATAACATGCTCATCGCGAGTGAGGATTCTGCGCGCCAAAGACCATCGCGCATCAATGCTGTGGAAACAATGAGAACCAATGAACCTCCGCGAAGGAGTAATCCTCGGAACAACAACAGGAGGAACACAGGTCAAACCACGGAGACCAATCGAAGCCGTCCACAAACTAATTCACCCTTGTGTCTGAATTGTTACATTGGAAATCATCCTTTAGATCAATGCACACAGCCTCGCCGTGCTAGGATCTTATGCTATGGGTGTGGTGCAGCCAATGTGACGAGGAGAGAGTGTCCTGCATGTTCGGGGGAAGCATCTCCGGGACACTAGGAGGGATGGTGGACACCGGCATATCCCCAACAATCCCTCAACCGCCGCAGAAAAAACCCATGAGGAAGAGAAAACACAAGAAGAACCCCAAAGTTGTTAATAATATAGATAAAGATTTAGATATTGTCGATGAATATATTTTTGATGAATTTGAAGCATTCGCGGTGGATTTTGAAAATTATTCTGAAGTGGATGAAGAGTTGGACCGCGTATTGCAGAGAATTCCTTTATTTGAGGACGTAGAAGAAGTTAATGGAGTTGATTTGTCATCTTCTGGTGAGGAAGCGCTCAATTCATCTATCTCTGTCACAACTCTGGATGTGATTAAATCAGCTGGAGAATGTGCATTGATAGACTTTGCTGCGGATACAATTGAGTGCACGGATTTAATTGATTTTGGTGAACCCCTTCCGATTTTTCACCCAAGGATTGCTCAGGATTTCAGCTGTAATGTTGTCACAATTTGTGAGGTAGACGACAGGCCGTTAGGCACTCCTGATGAGGATGATCGTCGACCTTACGCCGCGGTGAGAATTTTTGATCGCGATGTGATTGGACTGCTGGATAGTGGAGCAACTCACACGTGTTTGGGAAAAGGATCGGAGGAATTATTGAAGGGAAGTCGTTTAATATCTCGTGCAGCATCAAAATTAATTTTTATCCGAACTGCAGACGGCAGCATGCATGAGTGCACCGAACTCGTCGATGTTCCAATCACCTTCGATGGAAGAACACACCTTTTACCTGTCCTCATTGTCCCCGATTTGCATTCGCCATTGATACTGGGAGTGGATTTTTGGATGAAGTTTGACTTTAGGATAATCAAGCCAAATCCACGGAGGTGTGATGCTTTAAGTCGACATCCCGTGATTCTCAGCAGCGAGGAACGCGCCGGATTGGATAAAGTTATCCCTCAATTTCCCATCACCACGGAGGATAATTTTGGACGTACTCATCTGATCACCCACAAAATTGATACCCTCGACAACGCACCTGTGCATCAACGGTGTTATCCGGTTCCAACCCACCTGATGAAGGCTGTGGATGTGGAATTGGATCGTCTTTTGAAACGTGGCGTGATTAGGGAATGCGAGCCCACTCCGTGGTTGAACCCGGTAACAATTCGCGACAAGAAGGATGGGCGTATTCGATTTTGTTTGGATGCGCGAGGATTAAATAACGTCACCGTGAGGGACACATTCCCCTTGCCCCATATTGAGGCGATTTTGTCCCAGCTGTCTGGCACACAGTACTTATCCAGCATTGATCTCTCAGAGGCATTTTTCCAGATCCCTTTGGATCCCCAGGATCAACAGAAGACAGCCTTTGCGTTACCTGGAAGGAAGTTATACTGTTTTCAGCGAACTCCTTTTGGGTTAGTCAATTCTCCCATGACTATGGCAAGGTTGATGTCACTGGTGTTGGGGCATGATCTGGAGCCCTTTGTGTATTATTACCTGGATGATGTGCTTGTCGTGACACCTGATTTTGAGACCCATGTGCGGATGTTGGGAGAAGTTGCAAAGCGGCTCAAGGCCGCAAATCTCACGATCAATTTGGCGAAGTCAAAGTTCTGCGTCCCCGAATTGAGCTTTTTGGGATTAACAATTTCTTCAGAGGGAATCTCTACCAACACAGAGAAGATTGATGCCATCATTCAACTCACCCCTCCGCGCACGGTGAAGGGACTTCGCCAGGTAATTGGAATGATGTCCTGGTATCGCAAATTCATCCCTAATTTTTCAACCACCATTCTGCCCCTCACCAATCTTCTCAAGGGAAAACCCAAATCAATTGAGTGGTCGCCTGAGGCTGACCGTGCCTTTGAGGATCTCAAGCGTGCCCTGATTTCCGCGCCTATACTGGCCACCGCCGATTATTCCAAACCCTTCCGAGTGAAGACAGATAGTAGCGACTTCGGATGTGGAGGCGTTCTCGTGCAGGGGGAGGATGATAAGGAGCGGGTAATTGCCTATATGTCGAGGAAGTTCACGGCCGCCGAGAAAAATTACACCACCACGGAGCAGGAGCTTCTGGGTGTGCTGTACAGCATTGAAAAATTCCGCCAGTACCTTGTGGGAGCCCGGTTTGTGGTAGAAACAGACCACTCAGCACTACAGTGGCTGTTAAGGCAGAAGGAGGCTCGTGGCCGTCTTGCTCGTTGGATTTTGAGGTTGCAAGAGTTTGATTTTGAGGTGAGACATCGGCCAGGAAGGGAAAACATAGTTCCTGATGCTCTGTCAAGATGCTTCGATGTCAGCTCCGTCGCCCAAGTTCAAGACAAGTGGTACAGTTCTCTCTTTGAGAAGGCCACACAGACTCCTGAGAAGCTTCCCGAGTACAAGGTGGAGGATGGAAGGCTGTATAAGCTCTGCAGGGTGCTCAACGATGTGGGTGTGGTGGAACATCGGTGGAAGTTGGTGGTTCCCAAAGAGGATCGCGTTGATGTGATGCGGAAGTACCACGATGAGCCAAGAGCTGGACATTTTGGTTATTTCAAAACCTTAAACCGTATTTCCACCCTTTATTATTGGCCAAAAATGAGGAAGGAGGTCAGCAAATATATAAAGGACTGCCAGATTTGCAAAGCCTCAAAAGCCCCAAATGTAGCTTTAGCTCCCCCTATGGGAAAATTTGTGGAGGCAACGAGGCCCTGGCAGACCATTTCCTTAGATTACATTGGTCCTTTAGTTAAAACCTCCAAAGGCTTTACTGATATTTTAGTAGTGGTGGATAGGTTTTCGAAATTTGTCCTGGCTTTTCCTTTAAGGAATGCCAAAGCTCCGCAGCTCGTCGAGGTGCTTGAGAATCGTGTGTTTTGTGTTTTCGGCATTCCTCAAATCATTCTTTCAGATAATGGAGTACAATTTGAATCCAAATTATTCAAATCCTTCCTCCAAGGATATGGCATCCAGCATTGGAAAACGCCACTTTACCACCCCCAGTCCAATCCAACTGAGCGTGCTAATCGTACCTTGATTACCTCAATGCGGGCCTACATTAAGAAACACCATAAGGAGTGGGGGGATCATATTTATCAGGTTCAGTGTGCGATGAATTCAGCCATTCATGAGGGTACTAAAATGTCACCCTACTTTGTAAATTTTGGAATGGAGATGATCACGGATTCAGATCAGTATTCTATTGTAAATATACGACCTCCTCTGGGTTTGAAGGAGAGATTAAAGCAGCTAGAAGATGCCAGAGGGAATGTGGGACCTCGATTGCGCCAGGCGCACCAATCTAATGCTAAGAATTATGATCTCCGTAAGAGGGTTCATTCTTTTAATGTGGGAGATATAGTGTGGCGCCGAAATTTTGGGCAATCTGATCAGGCTAAAGGCATCCAACATAAATTTCTTCTCTGGGTCAAAGCTAAAGTAATCTCAAAACAAGGACATACCTATGAGTTAGAGGACGTGGATTCGGGTAGAATTGCAAGATACCACAAAAAGGATATTAAGCCTAATTAAAACATAATTCACGAAATAATATAAAATCCCCTCAGGGATTTAATTCTAATTATTATTTTTGGTTGATTAACTTTCTTTAATTGCAATTAGGTGTGTCTCAATTTTCTTATTTCTTCTGTAACAAAATTTGAGTATGAAAGAATATCTTTCAGCGATTTTGCATCGCCCAAAAGGGATCTGAGAATGATCAGAGCTTGTGTAACGCCCTTTTGCATACATCACAAGGAGTTAAGGAGATTAAGGCAAATTCCGATGGAATTAGGTTCTTACTGCCTTTTCTAACTCCCTCCTTATTTATTTTTCCACTTTTCTTATCCGAAGGAAGGTAACGGAGTGCCAATTAACAAATTACTATTGATGGATCCTCAGTAGTTATAATATGAGGGAAGATTTAGCATGAGCACCTTTGGGGTCGCTCCCTAAAAGTTGTTGTTCTGCCTTGGAGCGTCCTTGGCGAGAATCGCGTCTTAAAATTTGTGGGAGTCATATCCTGCCTTTTGGCAAGAGCTCTTTCGAATGGCATTCGTTTGATTCACAAGCTAAGATGTTTGTTCCTTGAATTTTTTTCCTTACTCTATGCACAATCCATATAATTCCTTCCCTTCAAACCCTTATAAAATTACATGCGGTAGCTAAGTACAATTATTAAAGTTTTTACGCACGAGATTTTTCCCTCTCATGCTAAAACATTTAATTTCTAAATTTCTTTTTGTCAATTTCACTATAAAAAGACGGCGAACAAGAATAAGGTTCATGTTTCTTTATAAAGCTTCGTGTTGTGAGAACCGAATGCTAAAATGTGAATGAAGGGTTGATTCTCTAGTGTTGGTTGTTGATTGGCTAGCGAGTAGCCAGGGATAGGATTTCATCCACCTTTATGGGTTTGCCCTGCAATTCTCAAAAATCATGAGATTGCCACCTGAGATCAATTTTCTTCCCAAACTATTATTATCCCTAAATCTTTCCATTTCCATAAAACCTAATAATCCCTTTCTACTACTTTTCTCTTGATCACGTCAGGGGAAAAATATTGTTTTGTTTCCTTAAAGAGGAGAAATATGGGTTAAAATGGAAATTAAATTTCTTAAGATTGATCATTTTGTTTTGTAGAACTTCTCGATGAAAAAAAAAAATATTATCCCTTGATTTCTTTGCAATTAATAGACTTTAAATTTTATATTTTCTTTGAAAATAGAGAAGATGTTGCCTCGAGGTGTTAGAAGGATCGATCTGGATACAAGCGATTTGTAGGGAGTTCAGGAGTGAGTCCTGCGACTTTACTGAAGAGAAGTGCGTGAGGCACTCCAAAGAAATGCGTGAGGCAAATAAAACCCAATGCGAGAGGCAAGGCGAATTCTTCGACAATTACTCCGAAATTGAATTGTTTTTTTTAAGTAAACTGATTTCTTAGTTAGTCATGCGGGCTTCCACCGTAACTTTATATAGCATTCTGCCACATTCTTTGCAAACATCTTCGTATTTTTACTGCTCATAATGTAGGCTACACATTTACTAGCCTGAGCAGGTGGCTAGCAATTACATAATCGAAGAAGGATTTTGCTACTCTACAATAATTAAATTTTAAGCAAATCCATGATAGTTTCTTCGCTACAAACATTAAAATTGATATGCTAGACCACCACAATTGAATCTCGTGAAGAGAATATAACATCTTCGAATTGGGTACTCTGTGTGAGACAGAAATCAACATGAAAATCGTTAAGAGAATGCACTTAGAAAATTATGAAGCCATTGACGAAACTAATGCTGCGTGGAGTAATATCGCCCTATAGTAAATTGAATTCAGTAAGCTCCTAAGATTGATTAACCTTCTATGTATAATCGAGGTGTGAAAGGCATCAGAACAACCGTGAGGGTTGAGTCTAGCAAAGAATTTCTCGGGATCAGAGAATGTTCAAGGGGGGATAAACCTAAATCATGAATATTGAAAATTTTGATTTTTCTATTTTTTCCTCTGACGCATCATAACGCCCACACTAAACCTTCCCGTTACCTCAAGAATTTTTCTCTAGCAGAAATTATGCTAATAAGCGTGAGGCTTAACGAAAAAGGGCGCATACGCGTGAGGCTATGCTGATAAAGGTGATTGCGTGTAGCAAGGACGATGTGATTTCGGAGCGAACGCAAGAAAAATCCAAATGTGCGTAGCAAGGACGGCGTGAGGTCGGAGCGAGCACTTTCATTTTCCCTTTGTGCGTAGCAAGGACGACGTGAGGTCGGAGCTAGCACTTTAATCATCCCTATGCGTGTATCAAGGAGGACGTGAGGTCTGAGTGAGCGCATAGAGCCCAACAGAAGAATCAATCACCAGAATACCTTTTATATTTTCACATTTTCTGATTTCTAAATTTTCCCTTTGAACCGGTTGTATGTTACACTTGCCGAAGAATATCAATTATGAAACAACGGAGCTACCGCATTCCTTGAAAAATTGCTTTTCTCCATGCACCAAAATTTCCCTTTTAATTTTCCCCGTTTCACCTGAGGAGAAATTCATTGATCAATCGAAATGCATCGATGCCATCAACGAGGATCAAGCTTTGAATTTTGATACCTTCGGTGAGACACACTAATCTGCAAGGGATTAATTTACGAATTCTGAGGGGTATAAAATGAGAAAACGTTCCTGGAAATGTCCTTTTCATTGGGGTTTGTATTTGAATACTCCAGGTGATCAAGTTCTTATATTTTTGCTTTGAGCCTTTGGCCTCGCACATTGAATCTTTATTAGAACAATTCTTTCTTATTTATACTCCTTATTTATTTATATGCATGGTGTTAATAAGTTAAGATAAATTTGTTTAAATAAGGCCTTGTAATTTTAAGATTAGTTTTAATTTTCTTTTGCAAATGAGGTATTAGTATTATATTCATGTTTCTTTTTACACGCTCTTCCTTGTTTAATGGACTTAAGGGCCCTGCACGTTCATCCCCTTTTCTTTTTTTTTAATCTTTTTTGTTTTCTTTTCACAACGTACGGGTGATGTAACGTGCATATTTTTTGAAAATTATCCATAATGGGGGAATTAACGTCCAATTCAAAAATGTCTCCAAAGAGGGGAAGAGTGCTGAAAATTATGTATATGTGTGTGTGTGTATCAGCTGGTTGCCCGCTGCTCTGTCAGTGGGCCCAGTAGTCTTAATTTGATTCTCTTGGGGAAAAGACCCATTAAATTTTCTTCTCTCCCAAAAGGGATAAATTCTGTGAAGTCCTTGAGGAGTGCTCCACAACTCCTCCCGTGTAGCTAGAGGCTATCCCGAAGCCTGTGAAGAGAACGAGGATCCGTCTGTGCCGGAATTCTGCTGGTCAGGAGCTGGAAGGAAGAAATTTCCCCCTGTATTGCACCGAGGGGATTGTAAGTCCCAGAAGAACCACTAGAGGGGCTACGCCCTACCCTTGGGGATCTACGAGAGGTTCAGAAGATTGCACAGGAGGGCTACGTCCAGCCCTAAAGAGGCTACCGCATATTAGGGCTACGTTCTGGCCCCAAGAAGCCACCGACAGCACCAGAGGGCCACACCCTACCTCGAGAAGCCACAGAAAGCAGAAGACGTCGTAGAAGAGAAGGAAGCGACGACCGACTTACCCCCAAGAAGAAGAAGACAAATTTTGTACATTGAGAGGAGAATAAACTGCCCCGTGTGGGGAAAAAGAGGAAAACGAACTCTATAATTCTTTTGCCGCAAACTCCTTGGAGTGCACCTCAAAAGAACGGAAGTATCCATCAAAGGATATGCAGTGGAATTTCCAAGTGAAGGAACTTTTTGGCATCATCTTATTGTGCAATTTTCTCTAGCTCAGCGAACTGCACATCTTGACACTCCTTGATCACAGAGATTGTAAAATTCAGCGGAATACTCCTCAAAGAGAAATTCTGTCACAATAATTTTCCAATTTATTGCCTTGAGATGTGTATGCGGGAAAATGCTGGGAAAATCAAACAATTTTGAAAAAGGTAGAGTACAAAGGAAAAGCAATTTATCTAACAATTGCGTACGATTTTTGAATGTATTTTCACCCCATAATACGTTGAAAGAAACTAAATATTGATAGAATTCCCAAGGGGTGTTTATCTGAAAGAAAAATATTCAAATATTCGTATTTTATAGAGAGTTTTCCGAATAATCAGAAATATTTGACAATATTTTGATTATTAGTTGGTGTTCCACTTCGTGGCCAACACCAAGTATTGTAATCGTCGGAAAATCCGACCACCTCAGATCGGGCTCAAACTTGGTATGAGCACGTTTTAGACATCCCACATTACGAAAATGGTGGTGGAAAATTTTTGATCCGGCCGGCCTGCCGGCCGGGACTCTAAACTTTGCCTTATAGCTCGAGAATGATAAGAGATAGAAACTTCCGGTTTGAAGTTTTCTATAGAAATGTGGGTGTAAAATTTCATTTTTTCGCATTTTCAAAATCAAAGATGGCCGCCGTCCGCCATTTTGAACTACCATCAATCACTTCCCTTATAGCTAGAGGTCTGAAATTTTAGTATGTTGTAGAGCTCAGTGAGACGTTTTCATCGATAATTCATACTTGAAAATCGGTCAAGCGGTTTAGCAAATATGGCGGCCTAAAGCAAAAATTGTTTTTTCGATATAACTCGAGAACGGCTTGACCGATTTTGACCATCTTGGTATCAAATGAAAGGTACTAAGAGGCCCTACAAATGTCTAGAACATTTCAAGTTCCAAAAATATCCGCAAGAGGCGCTAAAATCAAAAACAAAAATTGCCTAACTTTAAGGGGCAATATCTCCGAATCCCCATGAGGCAAATCTTATAAATTTTGATATGTTGTAGCAGAACTAATAATCTTTCATCAGTCCGAAAATGAAGAAAATCTATGTCGCCGTTTAGAAGATATAGGCATTTGAAAAATTCTTGAATTTGAAAAGTTCTAAAAGCTTTATCTCGTGAACGACTTATCCGATTTTACCCAACTTGGTATCAAATTAAAGGTTCTGCAAAACACTACAACTTTCTAGAACATCAGAAATCTCTAGAACTATTCCTTCAGGACAAAAAATACCAAAAACTGTTTTGGTAAAACAAAAAGTCGCCATTTTGTGTTCTGGATGTGACCTTGAAAAGTATTATATTATATGTAAAATTATAGCTCGTTTCAAGACCTTTCCAAAACTGGTCAAGAAATTTCTGTAGGTGTTATAGAACCAGAGATATGACCATTTTTATGCATCAAATTACTGATTTTCACAAAAAAATCAATTTTGCCTACTAATACAACTCAGAAATTAAATTACAACGCATAAACAAACTTTTGCACGTTGTGGGACACCAACTCTTATAACTGGACGCGTTATGATTGACTTTCGATATAATACGCAAAAATTGTAATATTTTATTTGAAGAAGGAAACATTCTTGCTTAGAGAAATAAAAAAAAAGAAAATCTTTTTATTAGAAAACACAAACATAATAATAACTACTTATCTCCACCCCATCCTCCCCTGTGCTATAATAATAATAAAATGTATGTATAACGTTGTGCCAAAACAATACAAAGCCAAATGTTTAATTCTTTGGAATTTTTGGCTGAGCTTTTAGCACTTTGTAGTGCAAGAGTTCAAAAAGCTCTGGTCCTGGCACAATTGCCATTTTGTTGGATTAAGAGATCCCCATGAATTGTTTAGGATTTCACATTTCAACAGCATGAGGGTTGCACTTGCAGGGAGCCATCAATTCATCCGTACATCCAACACTGTTGTATTTTTAAGCATTCCTGAAAGCGCAACAGCCAACTCATTCCTCCCGCAACTCCCCCCTGAAACACTCTGCCAAAAAGCATTCTCTGCATGTAACATGAGGTGAAGTTCTCGGGTAGCGAGGGTGGATTCGCAAATAGAGCCGCACAACGAGGAAGTGGCGCGAAGACAATAACCCATGGAATTGGAACGCGTGTTGGGGTTTTAGCTGAATGTTGAGTACACCTTGTGCTACCACTCGGCACCTCTCTCTCTCTGGGAGATTTATGGCGCGGAAGGCAGAGGAGTTACATGGCATAAGAAATGGCGCGAGAGATGCTCAACGTTTTGGTGGAAAATAAACCGACGTCCAGAGTTGGTACTTCCGAAGATGCAAGAAACATCCCCCGTTAGAGATTCATCTTTTGCAGCTTCATTTATTATTCAACCCCTTTTCGGTTGCGAGGTCGATAAAGCAACCTCAGAGACATTTTGCGAAGAGATTAAAACGATTTTGTGAGAATTGATTTTCAATGCACATGTTTTGGGGAATTTTTGTGTGCTGTTTGATGGTGCTTCAGAGTGAGAGGAATGCATCCCCTAGTGGGTAGTTTTGTGCTGGAAAATCCCAGATTTTCCTAACTTTTTCCCATGAACTTGAAGTGCTCTCTCTCTTCGATGTGTGCTATGTGGAAATTCCTCAAAGACGAAGCCCCTGGTGAGTTTGGGGGGGAAAGCTTCGTTGTACAATTTTTCCTTTTATCCATGGCAAAAGGTTTATTTTATTATCCTGCCTCTGATTTTCAGAATGAAACTACTGATGTTTCGATGCTCTTTTTGTGTGGTATTCCCAAAGCCATTCGAGAGTTTTTTTTTTGCTCATTCAAAGATAAAACCATGAGCAATGTTTAGACTGCATTTCATTTCACTGAAGAGAGTTAAGGCTTTCAAAGAGATCTTCATTCCAAAATTTATTTAAGAATAAATTTAAAGAGTTTCATTGAGGCTGAAAGGAATAAAAAGTTTCTACTTGAAAACATATCTATTATAGCTGAAAAATAGCTTTTCTGCTGTTTCTCTAGGGAAGCTGCTTTGTGTCGTAAGTCAGCTGTGGACGCAAATAAAGTTAAGAGAATAAATGAATTCTTAATGAATTTCTAACAAATAATATTTAATTATTAAAATTATTTGAAATTTTATTAAAAAAAAAGAACTTATTCAAACATTAATGAGTTTTACTACATAATGCAAAAAAAAAACATTTTCTTCTTGAATTTTTCTTAAACAATAGACGTAGAAATTCCGGCTAAAAATTCTTTATAGATAAAAAAAACTTTAAGATCTAAAGAGATTCTTCTTACAGAGTATTCTAAAACATTGTGCAACCTGCGCGTTTTTTGCATAAATTTCAATCACACATTTTTATGAATTTTTCATCCTCATCTGAGGCATTCTCTTTATCTCTGCCAACTCTTACTTCCAACAACTGTTTTCTTTTTTTTTCCTTCGTCGACAGCTTCTCAAAAGAGTTGGGAAAAGCTGCAAAGTTTTTCTCTTGGTGGATTTAACCCACTTTTCTTATCTTTTGTCTCTGCCCCACTTTTCACATTTTCTTTTGTGAAGCCTCCCGCACCAGCATAGCGAGGGCGGCGGGAGGTGGCTTCCGGTGAGAAAGCTCAGTGCGGAATAAATTGAATCTGGGCACAGAACGATGTGGATATGTAAATATGCGTATGTGTCTGGATGTGTTTAGTAATAATCCGAATTTGTATTCAGGGATATAAAAGTTTATTGACAAAAATGTAAAAAGAGAAAAGGCACACAGCCTTGTATTTATCTTGTTGATACACACGGTGACATCCAGTGGGGGTTTGAAGGAAAATTTTCTGTGTGAAAACTCCTTCCGTCTCTCACTCCTTTTTTTCTCCATCACCCCCACTCCTCTGGCTCCACTTGAATTTGGCTTTTCGTGGTAGCGCGCGCGGCAAAAAGAAGTTGAGATGAACATCTGCCAAAATTGCAAAAACATTCAGTGTGTGTGGGGATTTTCAGAGTGATGAAGATGAAAACAACCCCATTAAAGTGTCCACCCTGTATTTGGAACGCAACCCATATGGGGTTTGAGGGGGTACTCTCAGGCGACATTCAGGGTTGCCAAATGCAGGGCAACATCACAAACTCGCAGTGTGTGTGTGTGTGGAAAAAAAATGGGGAGAAAAATTAGAAGTTAAAATAGAACTTTAAAGCTCTCGAGAGGACTCAAAGTTTATTATTATGTGTGTAGATTAAATTGGAGAGTCCCTCTTGAAGGGCGGATCATCCCTCTGTTTACACAGCCATACACACCCTCAGATTAAGCTCAAATTGACTTTCGTGTGAGATTTTTCAGCAATTTTCTTCACAAACATCTCTCCTCATCAAATGGATGAGCTCCTTCCGTATGTTGAAACATCCAATTTCCTCCATTTCTCCACATTCAGCAAATCCCCCCCATGTTTTTCTCTCTGTGAAGGTGCTTTTAATTACCTACCGAGTCTTGATTGACAATTTTCTCAAAAGCACACACTTGAAATTCTAATTAAGTCTCTCTCTGTCTGAGTGGAAAAATTCTCCGTATGGTTTTAAAATTACATTTTGAGATATTTGAATTTTTGGGAGATCTCATTTTAATAATTCCCTTAAAGGCAATTTACTGGAAAAATCAAGAAAAAATTATGATTATTCTGCATTCAATGTTATTTAACTGAAAAGACGATTTATATTATTTTTAGACACAGTCTAAAGGAGAAATAATTCAAATTTTCTTTTAAAATCAAACGAGAATCAAATAATAAAAAAATCCTTTAACTGATTTCCATGATTTTCCAGCGATGTTTTGCTTTGTCAAAACAATTTTCAAACCTCAAAGAGAAAAACTAATATTGCTTTAAAATTCCAACAGAGCGTTAAAGTGTTTATAGGAACATTTTATCAGCCTAATAAAGCAAACATATTAAATACAAATTCAAGCTATATGCCCAGTGAGGCATTCACTTTAATTTCCCATTGATTTCCGCGATTAATGCTACACACATAATCAATTATTCAGTGTCCAAAAGAGAGTTATTATCTCATAAAATATTCCATTTTCATTATTACCGCGCCACATACATACATATACTTTTCTCCCCTCGTGATATTTAGCTATATATTCCAAAAGCTCCCAATATTGCGAAGGGTCAACGGGGTGGGTCAAAATCGTTGTATACTGCGGTGGATTATTTTCCGCATAGCAATGTCCTCGTGCAATCTATTCCGGAAAGAGGGAAAAAGGAGAGGTGTAGTTGAACTGATGCGGTTTGCTTCTAAAGTATCCCGCCCACGTACATATCTGAAGGTGCTTTTGATTTTGCAATCTCCAGGTGGAATTGTTTCTTTCCGCCTCTGGATCCGATTTCCTATAAACCACCTTCCGACAACTTCATCAAATGCTGCCACTTTTACCGGAATACCCTACACACAACCTCACTGCCCTTTTTTGGTGAATATTGCCTGACTTATGGGTCTTCCACTGTGATTCGCAGTATGTGCTGCACGGATAAGGGTTGTGGAGGAAGGGTGTAAGTTTCAATTTTATGCTGAATTGCAATTCTCATGGCAGAAAGCTCTTCTTCCGTATACTTTACACCCTCCTCTGCCTTCTTCGCAATTTTCCCTTCACAACAGGAATGATATGAGTAAAATCGATTTTTTTGTCTAAACAAAAGGAAAACTACGACACATAACCACAGAGAATTTTTTGTACATATATAAACTACCCCCTATTAAGAGCAAAAGCACTGGAGAGCTTTTCCAGCAGGGCCTTTTTTTTCGGGGAAGATCACAGAAAAGAATTGCAAATTAAATCGTCATTCACTTTCATCTTAATTTGCAAACCAACTGCTTGATTTTCCCATGAGGTCGGGCGGGGTTTGGCTACTAAATATTCCCCTTGCTTTAGAAAAGGGACCATGATGGGCTAAATCTCAAGCCTCGATGTGAACTTTATGGGGGTTTTATCCAACACTTCTTCGTATATACTCAAGCACTCCATATCACTGACTTTCCCGGGGATGTACAAGGGTGGGCATACGGGGTGGGGGTGGAAGAGGGTGTGTAACTGAAAACCCAACAAGGCCCGAGAATTGTTCACCCCACTTCAATAGCCTCACAGAGAGATAACCGACAAGTTTCACCTCTGACCACTTTAGCGTCTGTGCTGAGTCTAAAGGCTCATCCCCCTTTATCGGTCATTTATTCAGGCAAATGCCAGTTTTGGTTCCCTCTGTATGCCCCCTAAAAACCCCTTTTGCCACCCTCTTCACCCTCTCTATGCTCCACACTAAGCTCCCACAAGCCCCGTACCCGCCCGAAAAGGCAACAAAACTTAACAATTCTGCCTTTCGAGAGCTTTCTTTGGCACACCATATATATGGGCGATGAGAAAGCTCCCGCGCGCCAGAACACTTCAAACAATTTGCAGACTTTTTTTTCCCCCTACAAAGTCTCCCAAAGTATCTGAAGCTGCTTTGTAATGCCAGCTGCATTGTCTCGATTGGATTATAGATATATGCAGGAGGGATTTAAAAGTTTTTTTGTCTATATGAAATTGGATATAAAACTCCATCAAAGCTTCCTCCACTTCTTTTTATTTAACTTAAAGCTCTATATATGGTTGATTTTTTTTCATTACATTCAAAGGGAAATATTTTTAAGGGAAAATCTTATACGAAATGTAGATTAAAATGATTTTAATCTTCTGTCCAAGTGGAAACTATATTAGTAAATTAAACAAGAACATCAGACACAATGTATTTATTTATTTAATTAATGCCTAAATTAAACAATGACAAAATAATATTTAATTCTCCCTACATAAGTAGTGAATGGAATATTGATTAGAATTATCTATTCCTATTGAATAACACAATGTATGCTTGTCATGTGGTTTATTAATACAATAATTTATGCATGCAAACAGTGACACTGATGATGACACCCCCTTGTGAATTAACCACATCTCGGTCAGCGACATCCCCAAAGGATTTTATGGATGAGCCCTCGGAGTATTTTGTGCCTGACATTGTCGTGTTGCGATAAAATATATTTTGTCGTGGGGAGATTGGAAAAAAATAAATTTACAAGAGACGGAAGTACAGAGAATGGGGGCAAAAATGAACTTTACAGTTGAACTACTTCCATGGGATTTTCTTCAATGGCTATGCTGTGTGTGTGGAGAAACCTTCGCTGGCTGCAGACGAGCGAAACGAGGATTCGCAGTCACACTGCTAGTGAAAAAAAAACTGAAGAAATTTACGAGTAATATTTGTCACGGACGGCAGAGTCTTCAACCAGGAAGACGCAAAAAAACATGAAGATTTCTTCCAATTTTTTTGTGTGCCGGACATCCGTGGAGCTGGCGGGTAAGGAAAAAAAAACGGAATGATTTCGGGATAATTCTCATTGGGGTTGGGTGGATATTTCTCAATCGATGGCATAATTTCTCAATTATCTCACACCAAAGGACACAATCAAAGAAGTCACACAACACCCAACCACCCCCCGAAAAAGAGGGGTTTACCTGTCCAAATTGCTTGTCACACCCACACTGAAGAATTCGAAGAATCCAAGAGAGTGTCCAATTTATATTCTTTGAATTTTTTTTGCTTCTGTACTCCCCCTTCCCCGGAACCTGCGAGGAAAAGGATCTAATTTTCAGGTGATGAAAGCAGAAGTTGGTCAAAGGCAACACACATTGGGGTAGATCGAAGTTCTTTAGAACGGGGCGATGAGTGTGAAAAACGTACTGGAGCATGAAGTTTTTACGAATTCTTCAACTTTGTGGCAATCTGTGTGGGTTTCCCACAGAAATAACGATGAAAAAAACCCTTAATTGATTTTTCTTTTAATGAAATGTTTTATAGCGTCACTTTACGAGGAATTTTTCTCTTCTGTTGACACGGGGGTTTGCAATAAAAATCCGTAACTGTCCTTTAAAATTTAATTTCCGATGAAATTACCAGATGAACTGTGAGCTTCAACAATTCTGATGGTTAAACTTCATATACTGCACAACATTCACCTTATGTGAAAAAAAATCATTTTAATAAAAATATTTCAGAGTGTTTAAATTTTTAAATTTTATCCCATTAAATTGGGGAATTTAAAGCCTAGACAATGGAAGAAAAGAAGTCAGGTTTGCCCTAGAGGGTGACGAATTGGCACAACAGCTCCCTTTCCCCGAAGTGGAAGAAAAGTTCCCATTTGTAGTGAGGTGAGGGAGAGTCTCCCATTCGTTCTTGTCCTGTGATTGAATTCCTTCCCAGTTCGCCAGGGCAAATAGGGCGACAAGAGTACCTTCTGACAGAGCAAATTGTGGATACGAGGCTGGGGTTTTGTTCGATTTGTCCCAAAGTACCATTGAGTTGCAGAAGTGAAGGGAAAAGTGTTGCGGTCTTGCCATGTGTGGCAAAAATTCCTCCAGTTCTCTATGGGTGTATATTGTTGTCAGTGCGGGGTAAAAGTTTATTCAATTGCTGGACCAAATCAAATTTACAACAATAGTTGGGAAAATCGGTGCGAAAGGCTGCGGCTGCCGGAGAGGAAATGATTTTGACAACTTATGAAAATGCTATTATGTAAATTTTTTCCTTCCACAAACTCTGCAAAACTTTCCTCAAGAAGCGGAAATAGATTTCTGCACCATCGTCAACAAACTCTTCTTTCCTTCCTTTTTTTCACACTCTCTCTCACCCTTTTTTTCTTCCCTTCTGCTGCCCCTTTCCCGTAATCTCGAGAATTTTGGGGTAGAATTTTCGATGTGACACCATTTTTCTTGTAGCCACAACCACCACAAAATGTCCTAACTACTGAATTATTTACCGTGTGTATCGCAAGAATCAGAATTTGTCGCCAATTACACTTCTGGGAAACAATTCCACTTTGTTTGCTTTTTGCGCCAGCATGGTACGTGATTGGAATGTGGAATTCAGGAGGACCAAAATACTCACTTTCTCGCTTAATTGAATTTTGATTTTATCCCTTCGCATGCAAGTGTGAGAAATCCAATTGTTTTAATGATCCACTCCTTGGGTTTTTGCCTGGGTGTAGCTCACGGCGACACTGCTAGCATCTCATGGGAATTTTCTCACACAATATTTTCTTACCATATTCGTGTGCGAGCGATGAAACTCGAGGGAAACTCATTTCTCTTTTGAGTGTCTCTCAAGTGCATGTGTCTGCTTAGGAATACATTTTTGGAGCGAAAGATAAGTGTTTGGAGATGAGAGAGGTGGAAGGATAAATTGGAGGTGCACGGCGCTTTTCCTCATGCTCATACCTCATGTTGAAATTATTAATTTCAACTATTCATAGATGATGTAGCGTTGGGAGGATACTTCTACTCCTTGAGAACAACCTTCGTTATCGGGCAATTAAAATTTCTGCAATTTAATTTCTTGTATAAAAAGTTTCTTCTCGGTTTAGGGCAGAAAGCTTAAAATTTATGTTTTTTCCAAAAAATGATTTTTTCCCAGAAAATAATTTCTTTTGGAAAAATATACCAAGAAGTCCCTAGAAAATGAGAAGATTGTCGTCTTTTTACTCAATGAATGAATGAATGAATTAATAAAACTTTTATTATGCCCTTCAATCAATAAAGACTGAAAAGTTATTTTTGTTTAAAAATACATTTTTCAAGAAAAAAAATTCTTTTGCTTTAAAATTGAGCAAGACGTCGCTGGAAAGACGAGAAATCGTCGTGTTGTTGTCTCTCCCTTAAAAACTCTAAAAATATTTCTTTTTCCAAAGAACTTGAAGCAATAATTTGAACATTAATTTACTTTTAATCAAGCGACAATTCAATTGGAATCATTAACTTTGCGCACAACATTTCCCTCTCCCTGTGCAACAGCAATAAATTCATTGTTTGACAGTAGACTCCAGTTGCATTTCATTAAATTGTCTTCCTCACAATACAATGCTGCTGCTGGGAAAGTTTCCTAAACTTATCCGTGTGCACCTATCAAAGGTTTTCCCGGGGAAAATTAAAACTTTCAGTGGGATGAAAGTCTCATTAAGTTCTAACGAATTTGGAAGACGAAAGAATGGTTATACAAAGTATTTTAATGCTTGCCATTTTTCTCGTCAGAGAAAATAAAATGCAGCTTTTTGTTCATTTAGAAGGAGTGAAGAAGAAAAAAATTCCTTGACAGGAAACAAAAGTGAAAAAGAGGAAGAGATATGCAGGTACAGGTAATTTTACAGGTGTCTGAGCCCATAAGGAGTTTAGATAGCATTTGAGTTTAATTTTACAGCATTGCACTTCCACCGCATTCACACACCCCTCCAAAAGCTCTGCCAATTACAGACTAAACTTTTATTCTCTTTTTCCCCCTCATCCTGGCACATACAAGTGGAACTTTTTGTGTGGAAGAATAATGCTTTTACGTGTGAAGAAGAAAAGCATATAATTCAATTTGTACTTTCATCCCCAATTAATCGAATTAATACGCAATAATTGGGAAAGTGCTCGAACTTTCTCTACATATATGTACACTTGGATGGGAAAAATTAAATAGCTCACCTGAGGGAGTGCAAAGTGTGGGGGAGTGGGTGTAGTGTGTTGCACCTCATGAAGCATCTTTTCCCATGCAAAAAGAGCACACACATGCAACCCAAAATGCGCTCTAATGGAGTCCATGGAGTAATTAAAAAGCAATTAAGCGCGCACCATCAATTAATACGTACTCACTAAATTGTGCTCTCACTCCTTTTGCTGCTCCTAACACAATGTGGACACCATTACGTGGACGATGGAATTGAAAATTGGCTCCTATTGTCGCCCCATTCAGTGGCGGGGCGGCATCTGGAGTGCGTGGAAAATGCACCTAATGGAGCAAAGAGATCGTTTCATAAACTTTCACATAATACACACCCCCCATCCACCTCCATCTTTGAATTGAGATGGATGCCACTCCACCAAGCCACATGCTCTTTACTCGAGAGGAAAAAAATAATAATTATGGTGCGGTTGGTAGAAAGAACAGACAATTGCACAATTTCCAGATAATTTAACTTTATGGGGAAGTTTCATTGGTCCGAGTTGCATTAACATTTATTTTTTTCCTACCGCATCCGGTCACTTACCCGGAAAATGTACATACAAAATAAATTGGAACAAAGTGCAATAACGTAGGAGATTTTTTTTCGTAACTCCAATTGCCCGAAAAATTAAGAAAAATAGCCAATTAAAATTTCCTTTGTTACAATTTTTGGTTCTAAATGCTTTTATGTTGCATTAATTGCAACACAATATTTTCCTTTCCTGGAAAAATTCATTTTTGTTTCTTTTGTTTTCTATACTTTCATATAATATTTTTTACAAATATTAGAGAGAGAAAAAAAATGTAGAAACATTCGTGAAAAATCATGTGAAAAATTCTGGGGAAATTTTAATTAAATAAAAATGGGGACAAAGGGCGTGAATGAAAGATTTTTTGCAACTTTAGTGTTTTGTTTGCCAATTAAAATTTTCCTAGCAGAAATTTTTGATTCTAGATAGTTTAGAGCATAATTGAAAGCACAACAATTTCCTTTTCCGAAAAATATATATTTTTACTTTTGTATACTATTTTCATGATAATTTGAAGAAAAAAGAAAAGAAAATTTATAAAAGCAAACACGGGAAACTCCGTGAGAACATAAAATGAAAAATTAAATAAAAATAAATATGAAGCTGAAAGTTTTCTAATTAAATTTGTCTAAAAATAAATAATCTTTGTGTTATTTTCTGCAAGCAAACCTGTTGAATTTTTTTTCGTTCGGATGACTGGAAAGTTTATTAAATAAATTAATTTAATTTTCTTGGAAATTCTCATAGAGTTTCCACACCGGAGCATCTCTAGGAGTGATATTAATTAATAATTTTCATCTAAAGTACAATAAATTTTCTTTTTCAGCATAAAGGAAAGCTACATTATATAGGAAAAATAATTAACTGTGTGCAGTGGCATTTATCGCACACAAAATCCATTTTAATTGCCTCGTTTTAGAAGAATGTGAGATTTCTGTGGTATTGAGCAGCAAGGCGAAAAAAAGCCTCTTTGCCACACACGAGTAGAAAGTCATGCGGAAGCCACAGAAAAGCTCAGTCGGAACTTGCAGTGAATATACCCAGAAAATTGCATATTTTTATGGCCTCAAATGCACATTGAGCTTTTTTTTTAATTTAACCACAGTACGTGATTAATTGGTGGCGTTATGTAATTGGATTGTAATTGTAAATTTTTGGTTGGTTAGTTTTGTACGAATATAATAAATGGGCTACAATTAATTATTCAAATTGTGTCCTTCATTTTTTTTTCTAGTGAAAAATGGCAATCAAAAGTTTCTCATCCAATTTGTGCAAATACCCAACAGGCAGTCTCTTTGAATTCTTTCCGCAACAATGAAAAAAAAATGTACGCGACAAATTGAAAATTCCCCCTAAGTATGGGGAAGGGAATGGGGTAGCTTTCACTGCATGCAATGTATTGTGTTCTCTTGATTCTTGGCAAATGACGAGGGAAATGTCATCGAAAGCTCTTTCCCTGTGATGGAGGCGGAAAAGCTTTTTGCAGAAAGTAATATTGAATGCATAAATGAGAAAAGGCAGCACACAATTGCATTATGTTGCGGCTGGAAAAAAATGTGAAAGGCACCTTTTTCGAGACTTAAAACATTAAAAAGCTTCGCAAGCTCTACAGAAAACCCTCTCGGCTGAGTGATGAATGTCGATGACGTAGATGGGTAAGCTTGAATTACTTCTGTGCTTTCTGATTACGGTGATTTTTTCTTTAGCCGGAAAGGGTTGTATTATTATACTGATATTGTGACGTAGATATCCTTGTATAATCTTATTGTTTTCTTAAAATTTCCAAAATAATTTTTATTTTAAAAAAAAACCAAACTGTCAGAATGAAAGTGAAGGAAAATTTAAGAAAACTAACTCAAAACTGGTGAGAAATTCATGTGAAAAATATAATAGATCTGCCAAGAAAAATTGCGGAACATTGAAAACACGAAACATGTTTAGTAAAGCCCAAGAGACCATAAAACAGTTACGCAAATTTTGAAAATACGAAGCTTGTCTGTGATTTTAAAAGAAAGAAATTAAAATTTTAATTACAGAGCCTGAGAATAAAAATAAATCATTTTGAACAAAAAAGAATCCAAAAATTTGTTTCGTTGGAACTTAAGAAACCTGAAAATTCTTAATTTAAACTCTTTAAACTTGAGAAAAGAAAATATTTTCAATCTTACCAGCAATGGGCCTTATTCAGCGACCAAGAAACCCTTGAAATTCGCTTGAAATCTTGAAACAGTACAAAATTTAAAGATTTCAAGGGTTTCTTGGTCGCTGAATTAGGCCCAATATCAGATATTTAAAATCAAGAATAAAATTTTTAGAATAACATAAAATAATCTAAATTCTTCGGTGAAAATTAAAATTGTCATTAAATCGTAATTTCAAAGCAAAACTCACAAAGAATTGCATTCTTAATCGACAATAAAAATGCCAACGGGAGAATAAAATTGAATTAAGGGAGTTGAGAAGAAAACAAGAATGTACGAAGCAGTGAGAAATTCTTAAGCAGCATTTTATTACCAGAAATAGTTAAAGAAAAAAAAAACACAAATTGGATTCTTTCCAAATTAAACTCTAAGCAAGTGGTTAAAATTAATTAGATAAAAGATTAATTTTGGGAATTTATTCACGAAGCTTTTTACAAAATCCACCACATGCGCTATGTATGTGTATATAATCCGAGTTAGACAAACAGAGTAATAAATATTATGTGCCCAGAGCGAATCCCTGTGAGCTTCATTGCAAGAGCTGTGAAGCAGAAGACCAACAACTAAAAATACCAAGGAAGGAAGTGACGTATTGTGGATTCATCTCTCTTTAGGAGGAAAACTCCCCAACCATCGGCATCTCTGCAATTTTGTGTCCCCTCAAACCACGGATGGAGATGATGAGTTGGGATGGGCTCCCTCATAAATTATTTCTCCCCATGCGGTGGTCTCCTTTGTCTCTTCAGCTTCTTCCTATTGTCGTGGCACTAAAAAGTGAATTGTAGCCGCACGAGGACTTTTCGGAGAGGAATGAATATCACATGCTCAAAAATTATGTTGCTTAAAATTTGATGGGAGAGCCACCCAGCCCTGCACTAGGGCGGGGGTTTGCTATATGGAGTAGGTACTCTCAACTCAACTATCAGCTCTTCTACCCCTCCGCGTGGAAATTCTGAAGCCCACGAGTTTGGAGATGAAGAAAAATCCATGCGCACGCATCCGCTGTAACGACTCTCCCCTCAATTGCTCCTCTTTGGAGACTTGGACCACTGGTTGGGGTAGGTGCTTTCTCCAGCACGAAGGGATCACCGTGATTGTCGGATGAGGAGTCAGTTGAGTCACCGCCGGCGTCAAGAGAGCATCCCTCGAGAAGGTGTCGCTGTAATATTTTTGCGAAAATACAAGAGTTTCTTCACGCTGAACAGTGATGTAACTGCCTGTGCTTGTGACCGTCAAAGCTAGGAAAATTCGTTCCGTGTACCATCTCTCGTGCTGTAGCACCACATTCCTAGCAAAGTGGGTGGTGCCTTTTGGGCCACTTGGGCGCCACAACGCACCGTGTGGAATTGCAGAGGCGGGAAATGCAATTCAACTTTCCCAACTGCATCCGTGGTATTGTTCAAACGGCCGGAAATGCAGTGTAACGGTATAAAGTGATTTATGACATCTATTCCGGTTAGCAATTTAAGTGATTTCCCCCCACATTGGAATACACTATATTTGGGAAATTCGTCACGATACGGAGTTTTCTTTTCTTCTTCTATATTCCGTTGAGAATTTTCCTATAGCGTAAAAGAAAATAAACCTCCAAAAACAAACCCCTTCAGAGCGCCCCTTAAAAAGTGTTTCAAGTGTAGTGAAGAGATGTTGCCTCGAAGCATAAGAAACCCCCCTAGCAAGTGCTGAAGACACCGTGAGAAATATTAAGAGGTGTTAAGTTTATTTCATCCCTCAGTGCTACATACGTATATAGCACACAAGAGAGTTTCAATAAAAACCCAGAGACTGCTTACATCCAACCCCCCATTCGCCTCCGACTCCTCTAACCAATGGATATTTCTGCCACACGCAGGAAAAGCGAAGGGAGTTAGAGGTGACGAGAGTGTGACATCCGTCGAGTAAGAGGAATTTTTGGTCAGAAAGACACTGAACAGGTAATTAAGTGTTTCCTTTCATTTATGTGGGGGATGGCAACAACAACAAAAAATGAGCAAACAAATGGACATCAATCATTGGAGAAATTTCTCTAACATTCACGCAACCCGCAGCTCCCCACTAATTACGAGCTATTTCCGTGACAATTGGCGACACCACGAAGCCCCATTGAGTTCACATGGCGAAAACATTTTCTATATATAAGAGAGAAAATTCCCATAACTTCCACGCATTCACTCCCCACACCCCTCATACCATCAACATTCCACGATGGATTTTGTAATTGTAGCCCTGCCTCATTAACGTGTCTCTCATTTGAGAGCAAATGGAAGTCATTGGAAGCACCCCAGCACGATATTGAAATTGCTGCGGAGGAATTTCTGTAGGGAGGGCTAACAATTGGGCGGAAGTTAGCATTGAATATTACTGGAATTGATATTTTGAATATGAATTTGAGTATAAAAGGAATTTATTCATTTTGATTCTCTAATGTTATTATTGAAAAAAAAATTTAAGCAGACACGAAAAATATTGTGGAGAATTAGAAATCTTTTGGGAAAATCAAGGATTTTTATTATTTCCTAGTAGAATTAGCTAGGAAATCACTCAAAATGCAAAAGCTACGCCTATATCTTTTGAAATTTCTCTTATTTCTTTTAACAAATATGATTTAACCCAGATATGTTCGATAATTTTAATAACTTTCGCAAAGCTTCATATAAAAATCTTAAAATCGTAAACACTTCCTAAAACCGAACCCTTTCAATTTTGGTTAAGAAAAAATTTTATGCACCAAAATAACATAGCCGAATGAAAAAATCTATGCTTAAGCTTTGATGCTCTCAACATATAAAAAAAATTAAAAACATATACAGGGTGGCCAGGAAATTAGGGAATGATTTTAACCGCGAATAACTTTTGATTGGATTGAGATATCTGAAAACTTCTGTCACCAAAATATGCATAAACTCAAAAAGTTTTATTTGCTTTTTATTTCAAGTCGATATCTTAAAAATTGGAGCTGCTAGAGCAAAAAACGTGGAAAGAAGCGTTTTATCGATGAAAAATATACTGCTTTTCATGTCAAATTAACGCTTAAATGCCCATGATGACAATATCTGCTTTAACTCAAAAATAAAATGTTTGTATATTTGGTCGCATAGAATCAGGAAAGGCTTCTTAATTTCAAATTTAGTCAAATATTCAATTGTTTAATGATCTTTGGATCTTTTTAATGGATTTTGAGAAAATCAACAGACATGAAATCCAGAATATTTCATCGTTTTCCATACAAATGGTAACTTTTGCATTTTTTGCTCTAGCGGTTACAATTTTTAAGATATCGACTTGAAATAAAAAGCAAATAAAACTTTTTGAGTTTACGCATATTTTGGTGACAGAAGTTTTCAGATATCTCAATCCAATCAAAAGTTATTCGCGGTTAAAATCATGCCCTAATTTCCTGGCCACCCTGTATATTTGAGGCGTGGTCTGTATTTTAAGGTAAATTCTTTTTGTATGTTTTAAGCTGACTTTTAGAAAAAAAAGTAAAAATATTAGTTTCCATTTTTTTTATTTGGCGGATATTATTTTTCATTATTTTATTAAAATTAAACTACATTAGAAAAGTTTAAATTATTGGAAAAAATATAAAAGGAAGGTATTTGAAAAATTATATAGAGATTTATTTATATAACATGTACATTTTATATTGAATTTTCTCTTATTTTTGTTAGAAAAAAAAACTAATTAATAGAAATGATTAAAATTAGTTTTCCAGTATTTTTCTTTATATAAGAAAAACCAATTTTCTATCATGTACAGAATTTCAAAGACTTTAAAAAGTTTAATTTCTTCCTTTTGAAAGTTTTGTTTTCATTTCTCACTTTGCTTTCTTTTTGATTTCATTTTCAACTTTCAATCAATTAAAGTTTCAAACAAGAACTTTTAGAGAGGTCAATTAAATTTTAAATGAAACTCCAATTTTAATTAATCCTGAATTTCAATTTTAGACACAATGCAACTTTATATTTCACTAACTCTCTCCTAATTTGTGAAGTTTTCTCACTTTTGGAATTAGAATCATTAGTTACGCTTAATTTAAACATGAAAATGAGGTCAAAGCTTGATTTTTGTTAAATTGAAAAGTAAAATTTGGGATAGTTTTATAATTAAATTATTTTTTTGTTAAATATTTAATCAAAATTTTATTTATTTTTAAATCCTTTTTAAATATATAGTTCAAAAGTTTCTTATCAAAATATTTCAAAAAAAAAATCCCTTTAATTTAAAAACATCTTTGAGCGTTTCTAAGAGAGAAAATCAATTAAAAGAAACAATATAATGTTTGAATTCTCCTTCATGTTCTTTAATCAATTCGAACATTATATAATCTTTTATTATTTATTCACCCCCTACTCGATGAAATTCCGAATGGACAATTACCCTCGTATATGAATGTGTACACAGACAAACACACCCACGTCAACCCTCTATGTGATGTATCATGGAGTTTATATGCCGAACAATTAATACACACTGTCTACCTCTCTCGGCAAAGATGAATAGAATGACATTAATTAGATGATTTCCATCTCCCACCTGCTCCCGCTCGCACCCACCCCTTCGTACAACACACTCGACAGTGTTCAATTTAATTGATCTTGGGAATTGGATGTTGTTTAACATGAGATCCCCATCAATGTCGCCTAATTGAATTGCTTCCGTTTTTTTTTCCTCTGTGTGCCTCAACATCGATGTTGAATATATTTGGGAAGACGAAAGACAAAAAAAAGAAACGTTGCAGTGCTGTCGCGTGCCATTTGTGAAGAAATTGCCCCAATTGGATTCTTCGACGGCAAGGACCTCTGAGACAGGCAAATTTCGCATTTGAAATAATTGAATGAAAGTCCTTGTGTGGTGCTGTGTCACCATGCTGGGCCTTTTATTGCATAACATTCCCCGCTCGTGCGATACAATTTGGCGACGGAGAAATTGCTGCACAGCGAGGACGTCGATGAGACACAAAATGATCTCGATGAACTTCCACCATAGCATCTTTATAGCCCCCGAAGCTCGCGTCGTCAATTTGAGGGAGAAGATTGATGCTATGAGCAAGTCATTCGTGTTTGTCCTTCCCCCTCGACCCCCCAATGGGAGACTTATTCTACCCCCAAAAAAGGTACTAACTCCGTTTGCCATTTGGGAACCTCCCTTGGGGATCTTCTCAGGCCGTTGAGCATTGTTTCACAAGGTACCCCGCCCCAGTCTCCACGTCAATATTTAATGGATTGGAAAGTTTCACCCAAATTACTCAAAAATTACTGCCCTTTCAGTAAACAACGCTTTTGAGTTTTATTGTTAGTGCAACAATAAAATTTAGAGTGAGCTTTTGTGCTTTTTGATATCCCTCCTTTGAAGAATTACGAGGATTACAAATTCATACCCCGAGGCACATTGGGGGATTTTCCCTTTTAAAACGAGAAAATTTACGTACATATTTGCCGAAGACTTGATACTATTATATTACATTACGTAGGTGGGTAGGATGTGCAATAAAGAAGCGATTTTCTTTGGGGAAGAATAAGGGATGGTATATTAGAAAAATATTGAGAAATTCCTCAAGGAAAAAAAGGTCTTAAGACAATAAATTGAGATTAAGATGAAATTTGTTCAAATTTTGTGGGTTTATAAGTGGATTCCCTAAATACGTTAAGGTTACAAAAAAATGTAATGAATCCTTTTAAGGATTTTTTTCAGAATGAGCTAAATTTAAGCTCTTATTCTTTATCTTTTCTAAGACACAACATAAACTTTCAAGTGGATGTACCAATACTATTGTCAAACAAAACTTTTACCAAGCTTTAAAGCTTATTTGTATGCAGAAGAAATTTTGCAAAAAGGAACCACATTTCCTTTGCATTCTCCTTATTCTATTTTCTGCCAAAACTTTCAAACAATTTCTGTTGTCGTTTAAAATTAAATGCAGTTGCATCTTTGTTTTTCCCAATTTAACATTTAATTTCCCTGCCATTTAAACTCGGTATATACAGTTGAATTTAATCATGTGCTTCATTAGTACTAACATAATGCAAATTCTCTAAGAAAATCCTCTTCTTGTACTTTCCCCTCCCCAGCTTTTCCGTGAGATTTCTTTTTCTTTAAACTTTCGGAATAAAAGAATGTTCTCTGCGGAAGAAGAGAGGAAAGTGGGTGAAGGAGGGAGGGATTTAAGTCCAACAAAGAGAACATAAAAGGGAAAAGTAAGCACAATTAGAGAGTTGTGAGAGAAGCTTTTCCGCTTATGGACAATGCTAAAGAGATGATTTCTTTTTAATATCGCCCAAGATAGTGTGATGAATTTTTAAAGATTTCATCGCAATTAAACATTTCATGGGGTAATTTCGCTTCAATCCTTCACAGTTAGCTCAGGGAGAGGGTGGTAGTAGATGAAATAAGGGATGAGCATGCGGAGTTCATGAAAGCTCCGTGAAAAGCTCACAAGGGGTGGTATGTGTCTGTGTGCAAAATGGTTAATTACGGAAAAATTGCTTTTACTGCTGCGAAAGTCTCGGGGAAGTCTTTAAAAAGGCACACCGGTGAAGAAGCCCCGTAGTGCGCAGTTTTGGTATCTTGGGACCTGTCACAGGCTGAAAGGAAGCTATGTGAGAAAGCCATGGGAAAAGATGGGGAAAAAGCATCATAAGGCATCGCGATTTCCCTCGTTGGACTGACACGGGACTGACGGGTAATATGGGGGTGGAAGCGGCGTCCTTTTGTATACCCTGTGTGTATGAGAAAAGTCCCTGCGATATTTTCTCGGACGTAAATTGTATTCCGCTCGGAATAAATGATAAATAGCCATCGTGGAGTTTCTTATTGTGCTTTACTAATGATTCTGTCAAAATTTCCGCTGTCCAATTCTTCTCTCGCTTTCGCCCCCACGGGAGCCATCGCGCACTCAACGGGGGGTTGGTTGGAGGTTTTTCTTTTGCACACATCTACAAGACAGGATGGGAAAACACCCGGAAATTGGTAAACAATTACAATGTCTTCTTAGCCGTCGACAGCGTCTGTCACGGGATGAGACGTGCGCCCTTTTGTCCATGCGTTCGTTTCTCTCTTTTGAAAAATTACTCAAGCTCCGTTGATTTTTCATCCACCTCACTGCCTCCACCCATGTGCCACCACCCCCATGAAAATTATTTCATGTTGAGATACATTAGATAGGGATTCATGGGGGTAGAAAGAAGAAAAAAAGACAACGGCAGGAGGAAGTGAAAGAAGAGAGACTTTATGAAAGCACACCTCCGGTCTATTCTTTTCTGGGTAGACAGTCTAACATTGTTTCCCGGATTCATGGACTGAATATTAAGTAAGCAGCACTGGGGCGATATACTAACCTCATTTTTTATTCTGGTCGTCGCCGTATTCTGTCTTTTCATCCCCGACGCCACACCCTCTTGCCTCCCCTGCGCCAGCCCTTTCGCCGTACTTCTCAGGGAACCCTACGGCATATTGTGCTAGGCACGCGACATCCTCCGAGGGGTTGTGGAGAAAGATGATGCGGACATTTTTTTTGGCCCTTCCGCATTATATGCCCATCTGTGAGAGGAAGTCATGTGCCTACTTCCACCCCAACCCCCGCATAACACACAGCAGGGATGCTTTCGGCTCGAATGTTAGCTGCGTCAGGAAGCCGGGAGGATCCTGCGGTGAATTAGTGGTCCAATTTGTTCATATATTCATCATCGTGAGTGGCTCATAGAAGAAGCATTTTTGCACCACTCTTCATTTACTAAACCCCCTTCCTCCCGAAAAGATCCCCAAACCACATTGAAGAAAGCCCGAGGAGAAAATGGATGATGAACCCCCCTCCCCACTCATCCTTTGGATGTATATGTGAGAGCTTTTTGGCACTTTTGCAATAGTCACGGAGAGGATATTGCGATATAGACGCCGAAATTGTACTCCCAACAAATTGTTACATCCTCTCTTGTTTTCCTTCCACCAGCAGCCCTTTAAGCACACGGGGGGCTCTTCGCTACATTTCCGAGGGCTTTATGGTGCAATATTTCTTCTTTTAATTTCGCCACCCCGAAATGGACCTGATTTACAACGATACTTGGCCTACAAAGAGATTTTCTCTCGGTTCTGCACTTAATGACTGGCTCTTGGCAAACGATGTGCATGCCCATGAAAAAATTCCCATCTCTTCCAGGAAGGATACACCCTTCAGGAAAAAATAATACATATTATTGGGGATGAGTATATAGGAATGGATTTATCTGGAGGGTGGGCTACTTTTTCTTTGCATGAACACACATCCCACTGGAATCACCTCTCTCCAGAGAACAATAAGAAGGAATTTAGAGAGGGTTGAAGGAGGATAAAATGCAGAATATTTTTATAGGGGTAGTGAATCATTTTAGGGGTAGTTTTCCGGGAAAGCTTTTTTGGGGTGAACAGATTCGTGCTCAAAATAATGGAAAGTTTTTCTAAAAGGATTTTAAAGGAAGAATTTGTAAAAGAAAATGGCTTGAAAAGTATTTAAGGATATGCATAAAAATTTGGATTGATTTTTTTTAGTAAGCGAGTGAAGCTTTAAATTATATATCTTTTAATAATAAAATAAAGGAATAATAAATTAAAGGAACATAAACGAAACTTATGACAAATGTTTCTATAATAATTAGTCAAAAATAGTTAAATTTTCATTATTTCCTGCATTAAATTATTTTATAATTTATAATAATTTTTTTTAAAGCAGATTTAATGAATTTCCTGGATTTTAAAAATAATTTCCTGTATTTTCATTAAATACTGTGCCTGCTTTTTTCAATTTGGCTTTATGCTTAAGCTGATTAACCTTTTGCAAAATTCAGTGCTACCATCATTCTATCAAAATTTATCACAAGAGCTCAAATTAACGAGATGAATTAATTAGACTATATATGTTGAAAACTTTAACTATATATTATGTGAATTTTCTGAGATCTTTCTTCATTTTTGCTGTGTTCTTCATTGTCGATTAATATATCTCTGAAGAAAATCAATAATTGAGGAAATTGGAACACGCCCGGGGAAACACTTGGTCATCATATTAGGCATCCACTTTAATACAACGTTTAATTACTAAATAATTTTTTAGAAGTTTTATTCGTTTTGTTTACGCGTGAAGTCAACACCAATAAATTTATTGGTTGCTCCAGCTGTGTTATGTTAAACAATTTTATTATCTTCCTCATAGTTTTATTCATTGTTCCTCTTATTGTTTTAGTAACGCGTGTTAATTTAATAATAACTATAATCCTTTTTATTCAAAACAATTAGTTTTTCATTTACCTCCCAGAAGTTCAACATGCAAGCTTAATTAATGTGCTTTTACATAAAAGAAAAACATTTTGATTGATTACAAAATTAATGCTGGATTATGTATACAATGTTCTTTACAACATTGTTAGAAATCTACCATTGAAATAAATCAAAATGTTGGGAATAATTTTCCGAGAATGCTAAATTTTGTATTACGTATATAAAAGATAAATTTTGTTCCAAATAAAACTTGTGGCATGTCGATATATATAGAAATTATATACAGAGCTATATGGAATTAAAGTTTAATTTGAAGTTGATAGCAGATTTTCTCTTCCTTTTTCCACTGAATCCCCACACCCGTAGCATATCCTTGAAGCATCTATACCCTTTTCTAAAAGTTCTCCGAAAGAATTTCCGCTGTCTGGGCCCTGTCAACCACCTCTCCCCCTTCGCAACACATAGAAATCCTTTGAAAGCTTGAAATCACCCTCAGCTGGCTTCCCTTGACACGATTTTTTGGGGGTAAATTGAAAATGCGAAACATGATGGGGCATAAGGCTAAAATTGCTACATTGTGAATCAGTTGGGAAAAAAAGGCGGGCAAAACATGCAGGTCCGCGTGTGTGTATTTTGCAAAATTGCCATCGAAAGCGCATGATTTATGCATAACATTCCCTCGATGGCGTGTAAAAAGTCGTGCCCTGCATGAAAATTCAATTCTCACCCCCCTCGCGCACTTTGCGCGCAGATTTTCCACCTCCGGCGGATTTGCATGGTTCGCAAGTTCATTTGAGAGGGAGACACACATAGAGAGTGGAGATTACATCCCATCCGGGTGGATTCATGTAGAAAATATCCCTTCGATAATTGCAGATTGTTTTTCTGCTTTGGTGGTTGCTGTAGGGGTCAAAAGGGCACCTATATGTTGTGTGTATATATGTAGCAAAATCGATAGCCTCGAGATTAATCAGCACAAGCAACAAATTGCGAGAGAGGATATTGCGCGTTGGTACATGAAGAAATTTTGTAAATATATTTTCACATTGAATTTCCGTATAGTCTAAACAATTGTGGGTTATGCAATAAAATTCCCATTCCCCTTTGGAGTTCATCCTGTATATGAGAACCGAATGCAACCACAATGGGCAGTATGTTCTATATGTATGTAGGTAAAATATACAATCCCATTTCAGGGGACATTCTCAATTGTATATTTGTATAATGCTATGCTTGAAAAATAATTCACTGATAGTACGTAGCTGCATGTGAGGAGGGTTGTTTTAGGAAAATAGCCCAATGTTTCTATAGTGATTTTGACAATAACACATCCCTCACCCCCCAAGCTCCCCTATTTCCCTGGCACTGTATGTTGCGCACGACCGAATTTTCTCGTATTATTTATCACACTCTCCGCATCTCTCGGTTCAGGAATGAAGATCCCACCGCCAGAGCCCCCCCACACACCCACCACTAAATCCCATTTGCCACTATGCAACCCACCCCCAGCTTTTTCCTGCCTTTTGGGATCCCAAATAAATATCTCGAAATACAGATGGGGATATCTCTTTCTCGAGCCGTCTACTTGTGCCCCATCCCCCCTCCCCGTTTTACCCTTATTCTTCACAACCCCCCGGGCATCTCGTCGGGCGTCCGCTTGCAGACAATACCCGGAGAAACAAGAATATTTCGTTATGGCTTTATGAATTCATATCTTCAACTTCCTTATTCCCCTGAATTTCCAATTCACTTGTTTATCTTCAGGTATTTTCAATTCTCCAAGGTATTTCTTTCCACCGTCGCAAGGAGAATTCAAACAACACTTCACCCCCAAAAACCCATATCTCCCACAATGTCAGATGAGGGTGGGTTTTGGAATGAATATCCGTGGTGTAAAGATCCATAAATACTCCTAAATATTGTATAGAAAAATTTCTCATACACATATTTTCACATGCGCAAACCGAGTTGATAAAACATTCAATGCAATTTTAATATAGATTAGAGATTTTTCTTTTAACCCTTTTTAATCTATTCGAGATTGTTTTAAACAGAAAAAGTAGTAGAGGTGTTCTTAATTGAAGCGTAAAAAAGTTGTGGAAAATTCAAGGGAAAGCAGAGGAATGTTCTTTACGGGTTTTTTTATGCCTGATGTATGTAGGTATAACGACACAACATAAAAATGAAAATTTGATCTAATGTAGAGCAAAGAACTTATCCTTACATCCTTTAGCTCAGATTTATCTGTAAGTTCCCTGGGAAAAGTTTCTTTATTAACTTTGAGCGTATAAAAATTGAAAGCAGGGTGTAGACAAAGACTCTATTTCCATAGGAATTCAATGATCACTCGCTGAGACACCCAGGAAAATGCTTCAATCTGAAAAAATCCTCCACCACTGAATAGATAATTTAATATTCTATCGATTGATAGCTTTTGCGGGGTGTCTCACGAAGATTAATGCACTAAAACTGATTTTAAAAATTTCGATGTACTTTTTCGAAATAAAATGACGTCATTTTCTTCCAGTAATTTTTCTGCAAACCGTCCGCCATTATTTTCTGTGTTCGGGTAAAAAAGGGCTTTGTCTACCCCCTGATTGAAAGACATTTATTTTTAATTTTTATACAAATCAAATAGATTCTGTTAAAAGAAGAGTTTCAGAAAAATTTAGAAATTTTAAAAATTTTTATAAAGAATTGACTTTTCTAGATAATTCTGAAGTCAGATTTTGCAATTATTTTAAAAATCTGGGTAGAATTTATTTTACAATATTATTTATTATCATTATCTTAACAACTCAGTTTATCTTATTCGATTTCTGTCTTAAAATTTTTTAAGTGTTTAATTTTTTTAATTCCAAAATTTTCTTCTGTTTATGTCTCATTAGATATAGCCACAAAGGAAAATCTTTTTAAAAATTTTCCTAAAATAAAAATTCTTCTTCTGATTGCGCAAGATACCAAAAAAATATTACAGAATTTCTTGCATAAAAAATTCAACATTTGTGGGCTAATTTAATCCATTTAATGTCTCCGTCGTAGGCGTCGTAAGAGATAGTTCCTTTGAATAGAGAAAACGTGATGAATGTTTATTGAAGGCAAGATTTAGTGCGCTTAGAAGAACTATTCAGTGGGAGAGAAAGTGTGATTAAGATAATGGAGAATTCTTGATTGCTAATGTTGGGAACAAAAGCAATTCAAGCGAAAGCTCTGTGACATTTATAGGCAATTAAGGGCCCTTTCTAACGCAAATTTATATTCACTGCACCTTATCTAATCTGAAAATCAATCTGTGCATGTGATGTAAGCAGAGAATGGCTTGAACTTGACGGATCTATTGGTGCAAATATTTTCTTCGCGATTTCAAGGGATTCTCCTCGCTGCGGTATGAAGCAACAACACAATAGATTCCTCGGGGGCTTCAAGGATTTTTTTTCACTCCACATCATGTGCCACAAAAAACCACCTCGAGGGCTCCTATAGAAATCACATTCAGTTTGCAAAAGATTCTCGCTGCAGAATCGCCTCCGAGAATGTTGTGGACGCTTCGCACACGCGGAGGAATGCAAAAGAAGTTGAAGTTTTTTCTCTCTCTCATAATCTTGGGGCTACTGCATTGGAGAAAGTTGCCAAGTCGTTGCTTGGAGCAACAGAGAGTATTTTACTAACAAGAAAATCTCTCGCATTAATAGGGGCGGGGGTGGTGGAATATTTAAAAGTTGAAGCATTTCGTGAGCGATTCCCACCGCCCCCAAATCACCACCCTTGAGCCGTAATCACGCAAGTCACGTATTCGATTAAACGTCTTTACCGTTTGAAGGTGGGAAGTAATGCGCTCGTCCTAAATCTCCGGTGATAACAGCATTGTGGAGCTCCATGCTTCTGTTTTGGGGCTTCGCATCTCACCAATTTTGCAGACAATCTCACGCATCCACTTTCCCTTTTTCACTTTTCCACACAGGAAATTCTATGAGGTTTTCCACGGGGGTAAAATACTTTCAAATCGATTGCAATCGGCATACCAAATGGTGTCGCGTGTAGTCCCCCATATCGAGTGAAATTTGCGATAAGTATCACATGAATATGCGCCTCCAATCGTCACCTAAAATTGAAGCTTTTCTCCTTTCTTTTTTTTCTACGTAATTTAAGCATCAAAAGATGTCTAATTTTGCAGAAGAAAAATCTATAGCTTTTTTATGGGGGGTTTGTTGAATGGAAGCGGAAATGGAGTAAACTTTTCAAGGAAAACTTTTTAGGGATTGATTAGTGAATTATTTATATATTTTACATGATAAAAAGCTTTTTTTTAAAGCAGGAATCAAGGATAAATGAACTAATTAAAACAAAATTGTTCAATCACTTAAATATTTTAGTTACAACAAATTAATTTATTGCTTGATTGATTGAATATATTTTAATTAAATTCAGCATAATTAATTCATTAACATAATTTACGTTTAATATAGTGGTCAAAGCTTCATAGTACTATTCGGTACATTAGATTTTGTTAAAAGCCTATTGATTTAGTTAAAATAATTGTGAAACATTATTATGTAGCATTTTTCTTTCTAATTACGAACATTTAATGCAATATTGTAAATGAAAGCTGGAACATAAATATTTAAATTTCAATTTACGGACTTAAATTGGATGATTCCGTTTTGAAATGTTTAAAATTTTAATGTTAAAAGCTGAATGGATGATTAAATAAAAATCTCTAAAAGCATTTATTGCAAAATGTTGTACATAATAAAATTAAGTGAGGGATGATTTGAATAGAGTTTAGTATTTTATTTTACTAAAAGCTCAATGAAAACATCGTTTGAAATTGGAATAATTATGAATAAATCAATTTTTTTTTTATTTGAAAGGAATGTTCAAAGCCAGAGGAATGGATAGTCTGGGACTATAAAATCGACGCTAAAGCAAACAGAATAAAAATGCCAAAGTTTTCAATGGAATTCCCCACATTTTCAAAAGCTCTTTGATGAATTTCTCGAGCTATCCTTGCTCCATTTTTTTAGTGCTCTCCTTCATCCTTGTTAACGATACAAAAATTTACTCAAAAAGATTGAAATTTTAACGACCTTAATTGTAATAACTTTTCCAATGTCATAAGAATTTAATTTTTATTGGAATTTTGGGTTCTTTATGTGCTCCAGTGACGTCAGTGGGAATTGCTCACAGAGATGCTTTTAAAGTGGAGGCACCCGGTGATCCACTTAGGGAAACTTTAATGAGCATTTTGACCCAATTTTCACAATTTTCCCCATATTGGAAATTCCACACACATTGGCTAGCTCTGTAAACCTTCATTAATTGTAGAGGAAATTGCTGCAAAAGAACTCCCTCCACCCACATTTATTAGGTGTTTATTTGACAGTTCTCACATTTCGAAAGTTTTCAATGTCCTTTCCCACATTTGTAGGGAAAAAAAATCTCCCATTGAAGTGATTTAATCACCAACAAGGGCTGGAATTACTAATAAATTCCCCCAAACTATTTGTATCTTTGCAGAACACCACCGAAATGCTGCCAGAAGTGGGACAATGCCTGATAGTATTGATGTTGCTTTTCAATTCAGGTGAGTTTTGCATGAAAATATCGCGTGCCCTACTTTACGGTCGAAATTCATTTGCCCGAATGGGAAATGCATTGAGTTTTCCAGCTCTCACGGAAGTGCGATGAGCATGAAAAAAAAACGTAAACCAGGGGTTGCGCTATGAATTTCAGTGGTGATTTCCGGGGATCCGCGTGCGTGTGTGTGTGGGGGTTAAATTGAAAATTTTATGAGTGTCGGCTCCAAACTGTATCATTGGTGATAATCTGCGTTTTATAAATTTTGCACATAGCACTGTCGCAGCGTGCAAACTTTTGGGGTTTATCAATTAAAATTAAACTCCATTTAGTGCAAACAAACCCACTTTGTCGCAACAAACCAATCTTGATGGAAAATCATTTTTAGGGGGGAGCTTTCACAGCAGATCTCTTTTGTGATATTCGAATGATTGGGTGGATTTTTGGTGGGAGGGAGGGGGTGGTGGTGCACGAATATGTAGAAAATTTATTCATGCACACAATATACTATGTATAGGAGAACGAGTGGTCCACACTCGAAATAGCAAATTATTGCGAACTGATTCAAATGTCTCATTGAATGGCAATACAGTGGCGCGCATTGGGGATGTCGCAAAATGGGGTTGATGTAATGTTTGCAAATTGAATTTATTGTTCCAATCAAATGAATTCGATGGGCAATTAATTGCCCGTAAATAAATGGCTTTGATTTAAATTTATTTCACTTTAAGACAATAACAATCCCATAAATCCCATTATCTATACTCATTTTCTTACGTAGACCCCTTCCATTTATATAAGGAGAATTCACAATGAAAGTGTACGAGAAGGCGTAAGTAATAAAATGAAGTAAACATACTTACGCGTAATTTAAGGTTATGTTTTTAACATTACAGTAAGCACAAAAGTGAATTTTACTTTACAATTTTTTGCTTTTATTTTCTTTACTTTATTTTTATTTTTGTAGTCTAAAGAAAAAAAATGAATAGAATCTTAATTGAAAAACTGTAACGCGGAGAACATAACCTCAAATTCTAATTCTTTGTTTATTGGCCAGAAATTGTAAAGAAAGTAATACTTTCACGTCGATTTTGCATCATAACGTTTTGCTATTTCCATGCAATTTATTTTCATTTAACGCTTACTTCATTTTACTACATTATTACACCCTCTCTCTTACATTTTCTATGTGAGTTTCCTGCGATAAAAAAAACCGATTACATTATTAAGGGGAAATTCCACAAAATTTGAGAAGGAGTTTGTGCAGAAATTTTGGGATATTTGTATTATATAACCCACAATATACCTACATAATATTCAGTCTATGTACAGGAAATGAAAGGAAAAATAGGGAAAGAGTAATAAATAATCCTATTTATTTAGCATACGTTCACGTTATTCAATTTTGAAAAGGAGATCTAAAATATTCACAACAAAAACTGGGCTAATCGATGATTACATTCCATTTAAAAATTAAAATTCTTTTCAAATTCATTCAATTTTTTTTACGATGTAGCTATGTTTTATTCAAAATATTCCCAATCCGATTGGGGTACATATATTCGTTAAAAAAAATTAATGCAAAAACCCCTTTTTCGAGGGAAATTTTCTCAGAATTTCCTTTGGCTTCTGAGAAATTTAATTTGATTCGGTGGAATTTTTAAAAGGGTAAATTCTGAGAAATTGTGGTTAAGAAAACTTTCTTTATTTCGCTTATAGATTTCTGTGAAATACTTTCAGAGGTTAAAGGTTAATATGAAATGCAGTGGAGTGGAAATTTATGAGTTTTCGCATTGTTCAGAAATTAGTTGGATTAATATTGATTTCCAATGAAGTCAATTGAAGCTGCAGAAGTCACTTCAGTGAAGCAATTAAAAAATAACGAGGGTAAAGGGAAATAGGGTGTCTTTGAGCTTTCAGTACGTATATAATGGCTGAAAGCTCATATTGAATTCCTACGTAGTTTGCCATGAAGGACACTTCAGACATTACAAGTGACTATAAATTAATCAAAAGAGAAGTATTTTTTTATATGATTTTTTAATATAAATTATTTTATTTAAATTAAATTTCACAATTGTAGTGAAATTGTAAAGCACAGCCAGTGAATTTAATGATCCCTTTTCTCCACATAAATCATATGTTTATTGATGAGATTTAGAGAAAGATCCACTTCAAAGGTAAGATCTTTCATTTTAAGATCAGTCCTGAATTTAAAGTTTCTCACTGCGTAAATGAGTACTGTTTTAAGGAACATATGAGCATATTTCATGCCAATGCAATTTCTAGGTCCTCCAGCAAAGGGCAAATAAGCGTAGGGATGCATTTTCTCCATATTCTCAGGAAGAAAGCGACCTGGATCGAAACCTTCAGCAGTAGAACCCCAAGTTTCCTTATCTCTGTGTAGGTGATATATAGAGCAAATAACGTTGGTTTTAGCTGGGATAGTGTATTCCCCTAAAATTAAAAAAAAACTTTGAAATATAGTCAAAATGGATGAGAATTACTCTTCTATGACTCACCTAAGTTAACACTTTCAGTCACTTTTCTACAAAGAATTGGTATTGAAGGGAAGAGGCGCAAAGTTTCCTTAATAAATCTACAAAATTAATTTTAAATTATTTACAAATATTTTATGTAAAATTATTAGTTAAGAAACCTTTCAATGAGTTTGCATTGACTGAGATCCTCATATTGAACATCTTGGCTTTTATCAGTTGAAATGCTCTTAATCTCCTCATAAACTTTATCTTGATAGTGCGGAAACATAGCCAACATTAGAATACAATAGGCGCTAGTAACTCCAGTAGTTTCATAACCCTAAAGAAAAAATTAAAGCTGTAAAAGAATTCTTTTTCTATTTGTTTTAAAAAATTAACTACCGCAGTGATAATTGTTGATGCCTCTCCGATGACTTCTTGCTCGTTAAATTTATTTTCAACCATAAGAAGTTTCATGAGTTGATCAATAAAAATTTGCGGGGTCTTTAAATCTTTTTCATTCTCATTATTGTTCATAACACTTTGGGATACCTTAAGATTTTCCTTCCAAATTGATTTTCTTTCATCTAAAGCCTGGAAAATTATTAGAAAAAAAAATGATTGAACTGAGAGATTTCAATCCACACAAAAAAATCTTGGGGAAATATGCAAAGAATTTAAAATATTAAATTACAAACCTCCTTAATTGCCACCTGAAGAATATCTACACCCTTCTTTTCTTTGCTGTACAGAGATGTAAGCCGATAAATTGAATTCCAGTGAAGGAGGGGATTAAAAATTCTTTGGGAAATAATAGCAATAACCCTGTTGGGAGAAATTTAATATCAAGAAAATGTTTCATGGCTTTGCATTCCATCGTCTTACTTGTCTGACCACTCAAGGAGTTCAAAGTTCTGATTCTTTTGAGTGTTGACTTCTTTGCTCAATGTTGTATCTTGAATTTCATTGCATATGTAAAGAAGAGAAAAAATATGGAAAATGGAAACGTGATTATATACAAACGAACAAATAAGAAATAGTATATTATTTACGGTAAATTGCATCGTATGACATGGCTTTCGTGTACATGCAGATATCCGTAGGTTCCTCCTTCTTGCAGAGTTCTTCTAGATTAGAGACTAAAACTTTGGATTTTTCGTTAAAAATTGGGAGGAAACTTCGGATAATTTTAGGACTAAATGCAGGATTCAGCAACTTACGATGAACGTTCCATTGTGGAGCTTTTATGAAAGAATTTTAATTGAAATTTTAGATTAAATTGAGTAAAATGTTATTTTCAACGAGAGAAAATTGGTTGAAGTAAATCGATTTTCTTCAAATAATTTTTCATTTCTTACTGTGAAGTGTAATTATTCCCTTTCCAATGAAATCTTTCATAAATTCATAGATATGTCCGCGATTCAAGCAACTTTGCGAGTTCAGAATAATCTTAAGATCTTCTGGTTTTTTCACAACAACATACAACGACGTTATGCTCCAACAACGAAATGGAGTTTTGAAGGTTTTCATGCATTTCTCAAGAACATTGAGTAGTAAACTCCCACGAGGAACTTCTTTAAATAATAATGTTCTATAATTCTTATTAATAAACCACAAAGAAGGTCCTGGCATTTGCCACGAGAGTTTATAGAGATTTCTCTTCTGCCAGATGTGGCTAAAGAATAAAAGACTCAAAAGCACAAGCACAATAACCCACATTTCTCAAACAAGACGACTATTTGCGACTATTGCAAATGAACTGAGAAACAAGGTTGACTTCTTGCCATATATATCGACATGCCTAGAGCTTTTTTTCTGCCAAAGCGCAATTAATTTATCATACGTACATGCGCCTACAGTTTTGTAAAAGGTTATTAAAATACTTACAGAGTTTATTATTTCGTTCGAAGTTCAAAACAATATTGTAGGCAATAAAAGAGAAATAATGTGAAGAAATCTGAACTGAAAAGGAGTTTAGTCATTTTTCTATGAGAAAGCAGTTCATTCGAAGGGTCAATCTGGAAACGGAATAAAAAAATCGGTAAAGAAATTTTCTACTTTTTCCTTAGATCAAGACGATTTCTTATTCTTCTTTGATCCTGTACAAAATTAGCTGTGTCCCTCAAATGATGAATTTCAAAACAAAAGTGACTAAACTCCTTTAACATATTCGTAATTTTTTAGAAAATTTATTTTCTATTGAAAATATTCCTTATTCTTTGAGAAAAATTTACATATTTTTGTTAATTCATTTACTTTAAAGAACATTTTCATAATTAATTTGCAAAAATTCATAAACAACAGAAAAAATCATAAAATCATAATATTCGGCCTTATATCAGCCCCTTCTTTGTTGTAATCATATCTGCCTGCCTCAATTGTTTTTTTTTCAAGATATTATGTGAATATTAAAAAAGTTTTTAATAGCAAAATGCAAAGGAAAATTTTCTATGATAATAAAGGACTGAACTTTGCTTTCTTAAGAAAAAAAAAGAAAAAGTATTCGAAATTGCGTTCTAGTAACCTGAGTTGGCAATTAAGTCTCTTTATTTTTGTCCTCTACAATTTATTTTTGTGATTTGTACTTAAAGTGTAAATGAAACCACGAAATTGCCACGTTTCTCTTCATTATTCTCTTTCTTTAATTCATTGGAAATTAAATGCAACCACTTCTACGTATCCCCAAAGTGTTGCATACAAAATCACATTTCAAGCTCTAGTGGTTTGAGGGTGTTGTGGGGGTGGGTGGGCATGTATGCGAAAGCTTTTAGTGACAATCAAAACTTTATGGGTTTAAGCATGAGTACTCGTGCTCACTGGGCATGTATTTGTTATTCCAATGAATCCCCCCTTAATGTGCCAGTCAACACACACCCTTGATTTTTAGGCCAATGACTTTCAGTCAACATAAAAATTTATGGGCAGCGATCCCTTATATCGGAATAATCTTGACCCCCTGATTGACTGCCAATGTTTGTCGCTGCTATGTTAATTTATTTACCCAAATGGGGCGTCACGTAGTGCGTCGCTGAAGTGGTTTGCGAGACACAGACGCATATTTCCGAGCTTTCCGAGCATTCCTGGGGCTTTCTGCTATATACATACAAACAATATATGTTTGTAAGTATAAAGTGTGTGCACATGGCTCTATTTATGACTCCACAGTGTATAGATGTTTGGCTAATGCTCTATAAAAGTTGGTATGCTGACCAATTTTGGGGGTTGTGTGTCCACTATTTGGGTGGAAGGGTGCAAAAGCCTCACTCCCCCCTCCCCCAACTCTTGCATCCCGCACTTTATTCTATATTGGCGCTAACGCTGTTGACATTTGTTTTGGGGGCACTTTATGGGCGATGGGTATAAAGTTTGCGGAGAGACCTAAAGTGCAAACAAGATGAGCTTATCGGGGAGACATTTTATGGGATGCCCGGGTGGGAGTGGAGCGAACGAGAGAGAGAACGAGCCCACTAAAATAGCACCCATTGTGGCATAAAATTCCACCCGCCGCACAATTCATCCATGATGAAGTGCTTTCCATCGTAACAATACCAGTCAAGCATAATTATGCTATTGTTGCCCAAAAATACCTCAAACACCTGAGAAGGTGTGCACAAAAAAGCAAACTCCCTCGCAATTGTAACACAGCTTCGTGGCTTTTTTGCCTAAAAAGCTCCACAAAGGGTGCGAAGGAAATTCATGAAAGTTTCAATACACCTGTAAAATGATTCAAATAAAATTTTCAATTTATTTTTTTTAGAGATTTTCAAAGAGGAAAATAAACGTATTTATTGTCGTTTATCTATTGTTTTTTTTCTAGTTTAGTCTTCCAATTAGTTTGTAAAATTTTCCTTTAATGAAAATATGAAGAAAATGCACCAACGCCTTCTTGTAAAATTTCACGAAACTTTCATTCCTAACCCGGGAAAAGCGGTTGTTTTGATGAAGAGGCAGGCACCCAGTGATGAATCGAAAAGCTCTCCCGGCATACTTTTAGAGACGCCAAACACTTCTAATGGGGAGAATGTTGACGATAATAGGAGAATTAAATTACTCTCAGCTCCTTGTGTATATCACCCCCACCGATCTAATTATACTCCGCTCTATGTGAATCTAATGTTGATACCATTTGACGCTTAATGTGCCCCCAGACGCACACATTGGCAATTATAAGGCAACTTCTGCGGCAACTTGGGAGCTTTTCTCTCTTTTTCAGTCAAAGCTCCAAAAATTATGTGCAAAATGCTTTCTGTATTTTAATGTTCCCCTCTCCCACGGAGAATTCACCACACACGGTACGAGGGGCGGGGGGAAGGGAATGATTTAGAAAATGAAAACCCCCAAAGTGGTTGGAATTTTTATTAGCCACCCCTCTTGTGCAGAGAGAAGTCTTACAACCCCATATTTTCTCGTATCAATGTCATATACGTTATATTTTGGAGAACTTTAGAGCTTTCCCCTCGATAAAATTAATAATTTTATGCGTGTGAACTCCAGTGGAAAGTCCTTACTTTTCCGGAGGCGGCTGCTTCCTTTTAAGGGCTCAATGGTTGTTACTGTAGAGCTTCCTGGGAGGAGGCCAACTGCTGGAAGACAGAGGAGAGAATGAGACGGAAGACAGAGCATTAAATGATGGTGTCTTTTCAATTTAATCCCTTTCGACTGAATATGGTAAGGAGGAATGGGAGATAATTCCAGTGCCCTCCAATTAATTACCAAATAAATGACCATTTTCATGGCGCAAAAGCACCAATTTGATGTGAGGAAAGGGAAAATTTTTATTATATGTTTTAAGCAAATGGCAGATTTCGATAAAATGAAAGCCAACTTCCATTCAGGACACGTCTGGGTGTAAATTGGCTCTAAACTTAGGGGACATAGAGAGAGAGTTATAATCAAGTACTGGGCCCCATCGTAAAGTGGGATGGTCGCATGTCAATTTCGTCCAAATGTGGTGAAGAGTACCAGTGAACACGTCTCATGGAGATGAGCCAAAAAAGCCAATAAATGGTGTAAAAACTTTTTGGGGCCATTTATGCAAAAGCCATAACTGATGCATTTAGAATTCTTGCGCCCAGACCATTCCCCATCAGGAGCATCGCCAACCATCTCATTTTGAGGCACAAAACCACCCCCTCCCTCCACCTCAAATTAACTCGTGCAATTTTCCTTTAGAGAAAATGCATACACCATTAGTTGGCACATGTATAATATGGCCCGGCGGGAAGGGCGTGAGATTGTAGTGAATTATTCCAAAATATGCAAATGACTCGCTTGAAAATTTATTCCGCACGGAGCTCCTCCTTCCACTTCTCAAGTGTCTATGGATAATTTTCCAACAAATGGCAGAAATACCCAAATTTCCACGCTCCAGAAAATCACGAGAATATTTTGTGATGTAGTAGTTTGTTTGCGGGGTGGGGTGTGAGACAAGAAAGCGGCCCCCACACAGAGAGTTTATCTAGGACGCTAAGAAAATAGCAAATGGGAAGTGGAAATTTGGAAGGAGTTTGTGAAGGATAGTGGGGATTGTGTTTTCCCACTTTTCCCCACACTCCCACACATGCTAACAGCTGAGCTTTTTTTTTCTTGAAATATAAATTTGATACTAAAGAGGAATTTACTTTATCTGCGGAGGGAAAGGGAAATGTTATGTTATGATTTTTGCCCATTTTAGGGGGTTTCCTAAATGTGATATTTGTTTTATTTTTCTTTCTGGACTTCAAACAGATGCCTCCCCCACGGAAATTCGCAACGTGGACGATGTGGAGGCACATACAGGACCATATCTCAGTGATCACGACATCACGAACATCACAACACAGGTTGGAACGCACGCGTATCTGCCATGCAAAGTAAGTAGGTGAGGTGGGCGATTGGAGCGCCCACTTCGCAGAATTAGGACACAGCATAACCATGCAATGCAGTTGATGGTTCCCGGTCAATTGCAGGTAAAGCAACTAGGCAACAAATCCGTCTCATGGGTCCGAGTACGCGACGATCACATTCTCAGCGTCGACCGGATGACGTTCATTGCAGATGAGCGCTTCCAGTCGTACTACGTTGAAACCACTGGCGTCTGGACGCTGCAAATTAAATACGTTCAGGCACGCGATGCAGGCGTGTACGAGTGCCAAGTCTCCACTGAGCCAAAGATCAGTGCTCAGGTTAATCTTAATGTTGTAGGTGAGTAGGAAATTCAACTAAGGAAATTAAAGGAAAATTCCCTACCCAGAGCTTTTTTTCTTAAAATAAAAATTATGAGAAATTTTTGATTAAAAAAACGTTTCGTGTAGGGGAACCTGGGGTGAAATGGTGATTTTTTAGGAGATAATTTTTCCTAAGTTCCGTGAAAATATTTGAATTTTTCCATGACAACTATCTTATAAAAAATTTTCCGGACTATAACTTTGTCTCAGACAATTTCTTTCTATCTCAACGGGAACATGCATTTTCAGCCCACTTTCCAAACCATGGGGTAAAATGGTGAATTGCGGTTTTTTGTTCCCTAATCCTAATTTAATGAAATCATTTTAGCAAGAAACTATAAAATATCTATTGAGAATGAGAGAGACTGTAAAAAAAACAAAAATTAAAAAAAAACGTTAAATTTAAGAAATTCACCATTTTGCCCCAAGGGGTACTTTTTACTATCAGTGTTCTACGGGAAAAATCGGATTTTTTTTTTGGAAAATTCAGAATAGATTCATGTTTAGCAATAGTTACTCTATCTAAAAAAATGCATTTGGATGAAAAAAAATTGCAGAGAATTGTGCCAAAACTTAATTTGTAGTTGAGAGGTCAGAGTAACTTTGAGGCTCGAAAAATTTATTTTTCAAATAAGAGCCAAAATGTTAGATGAATTATTATGAAACTTTCTAGGCTTAGGTAGGGGTATAAAGTGCAACTACTGACAAAACCAGACAGATTAGCCCCCACTGCTTCTTGAGATATTAATTTTAATTTTATTTCACATTCACCATTTTACCCCAGTTACTCCTACGTTACTTTTGAGTTCCAATTAGATATTTGAGTGGGCTTAAAAGATTTTTTTTAAAGAAATTATTGAGTCAAAAATAGTTTTATTCAGTGCTTATTTAATTGCTTTAATCTTCGAATTATTTACATTACATTACATTTATGATTAATCATTCCAAAACAAACGAATTTTTGTACTAATTTCCAATCATTCTCAAGCTACCTAGAAAAGCAAAAGGATTATTAAACTTTTCTCTTCTATTTCCTTTTCTATTTTGGGATTTTTCTTCAACAACTTTTTTCTGTTTAATCAATTATTATTTCTTCTAATTAATCTGCAGAGGCAAAGTCCTTAACACGAGCTTTTATGAAACTTTTCAATTAACTAACTCAAGCATTTTCTCTGCAATATTTGATGTCCATCCTACAAAGTTTCCTCATAAAAGTATTTTTGGGTTCCTTCCCACGCCTGTACCTTATTGTAATTTATCACTTTATTTGCCTTGGATGTTTTTGCAGTGCCGCGAACTGAATTAGTGGGCGATGCCATTCGATACGTGAAGGCAGGGAGCAAAGTCATTCTGCGATGTCTGGTGCGTGGTGCCCTGGAGCCCCCATCGTATATCTCGTGGTTCTATGGTGTACAACAAATCTACCAGGACAACAAGCGTGGTTTGAAGCTGCAGATGGAACGTGAATTTCTCGATCCCGAAATGGGCAATCACACCACGGTGAGTTTCCACGTAAAGCTTACAGAAAAGCTCTCTGCGAGCTTTCTGTACATTTTGGATGAAGTGGATTAAAATTATTGCCTGAGCGAGGGGGTGGATGAGATTTTAATTGGGGATGTGTACTCATTTCCAGGTGGGTTCTCTAATCATCAATGCGGCACGGAAACGTGACTCGGGCAACTACACCTGCAGCCCATCCAATAGTGAAGCCATCACCATTATGGTGCATGTCATCAATGGTAAGCTTTCAATTTCACATGGGGGTGGCACATAGGGGATCCGGGGTTTTATATGAAGAGGGTTGTTTGCAATTGACACTTCCTGGATTTTGTGTTTTTATCTGGCTCTTGTAGGTGAATACTCCGCCTCGGCCATCACATCAGCATCCACTAGAGGCAAATACAGCGACTTGATAGCGGCGGCAATCATTATATCAGTGGCGATGCTCAAGACGTGACACCACCTCGGAATGGCGCCGTGAATCCACCCCCACAATCCCCCAAGAGAGTGTTTGATAAAGTGATACGTTGATTGTACAGTGTGGTTAAAACGAATGCCCACAAATTGTTCATCCTCCCTCCCATGCTAGCTGTGTGGTTTGTCTTTTGAAGCATCCACCCGTGTGTGAGGGAGGATCTTTCGACAGGTGCTTAGGATTCTCGAGAAAAGCCCCGCGGTTAGAATGAGATATATACGCGGGGATGGTATGATGAGGAAGGGAAAGGTTCTGAAGGGTGATGTGTGTGTGTACCTATGTACACACGTACGGCGAGTATTGTATAAAATACTATCCATTTGTATATAGCATTACATAGCAGGTTATATGATAAAATACATGTACTAAAAACACAATTTAATTCGAAAATACAACCCTAAGAGGACTTTGAGCGTGGGGCGCGCACAAATCACATTTCACACGCGGAGGTGCACATAAGAGGTATCTCGAGAGGTGTTGCATTGCACGTCATCCCCTCATTCACAACCCCCCTGCCGCATTCCCGCCAGCAGCACTATGAGGTGTGTATGTGTGGGGGTGTGTGCTGGAGAGGGGCATGGGGATGTGAAGTGTTAACATCGTGTCCTATCGCTCTGCAACAAATGGCTCAGCAAACGATGACATGACGGAAGCAGCAAAGAGCGCCCTATCGTTCTCTGAGCTTTTACAACCATTTGCGGACACCAAAAGCTCCCCAGGGGGCGAATGAAACTCTTAAATGCATCATTTACGTGGACAGATTGCAAATTGTGAATTTTCTATGCTGTTTTTTTTCCAAAAAAAAAATTCAGAAACATTCAACATCATTATCGATTGTAACTGTGAGAGAAATAATCCCAGAAGGCAGAATAGAAAACTTTACATTTAATGTGAAGTTTTTCCAAAGAAGAAAAAGGAGAATACTAAAAAAGAATTTGTAAATAAAGAGAAATATCAAAGAGCTTTTATTTGTTTATTTAGCCAATTTCTCCATTCCATGATTTTTCTTTTTTAATTCTCAATTGGCTGGTTCGTGGGGGGGAGGAAAAAAGAGGAATCCCATCCATCAATAGCACAATGTTGGAGACAATAATTCTATTCATTTTCTGAGCTTCCGTCATACCATGAAAAATCCCCTTCTGGCGATGCTTTTTCACCCCCTTCCTCCCACCATCTTGCGTCGCACAACTGAAAATGATACAACATCGATGGAGTTTTCAGCGCGCGAGAGAGAAAATTGCTTTTCAGGGAAAATCGATGTAATTCATCTCGCACCGTAATGCTACTTTACACAGAAGAAGGGTCCTTTGTGTGGAGGAGATTGATAAAATCGACGTGTAAATATTTTTAAGGTACATTATTGCTTCACTCTGCAGCAACTAAGAAGATTATATAAATGCTAAATGGTACGGAGATGGCGGTACAAAGAAAAGATTATTGCCATGGGAGAGGTTGTTAAATTGAAAAGAAATATTCGATCGATTTAATAGCTTTACTTCTTCTAATGATGATGCGGTGTGCTTTATGATATTTCTGGCGGATTTTACTGGAAATTTTTAAGGTGAGTACTTTTACATATTTTTCTATCAATGTAGAGTTAAATGAAAAATGAAAATTGTTAATTTTTTCAAAGTTTATATTCTAAGAATTTTTATTAAATACTTCCTGAAACTTGTGCAGAAAGAATTTACATTTAGCAAACATGAGAAGCATAAAATAAATTATGTTCCGTCAATTTTAAATCCTTGTGTGGGAAGACATTAAAATATGGGCAGAAAGCTAATAGAATAAGCTAGCTTAAAGCCCTCAACGTCCATTTCACGGGTAATATGCTAAACCTACAAAAAATAGTGAATCTACAGAAGAATAAAAAATATTTTTTTTAGAATTATTTTAGATCGACGATGAGAAGAGTCTGAGCTTTCAAAGCTTTATGTTTAAAAGAAAAATAGATAAAGCTCTTCTCGCTTGTCTTCAATCAAAACATCTGCTTCCCTTTGAGAGCTTCAAAACGGCTTCATGTTTGATTTAGAAAGAAATTTCTCATTGCCAATTTAAAAGGGAAAATTGACGGAAGGCAAAAAAAATCAAACTCAATTTAGAAACATAAAGATTAACCTTCGGATTAATTTCTATTTTTGCAAATCTGCTGCAAAATATTCCACCCAAAAAAGCCCAAATAAACAACTTCTAATTTGAAGCATCCTCCCCGTAGTTTACTGACCGGAAAGAAGCTCAAATTAATTTTAGAAATCTCTATTGAGATTCTTCTGGGACATTTTTCTCACTGAGAATGTCCTTCAAACACCCTATTGAATCCCTATGTATGCTTGAATAAAAAATGATAAGGAATAGCATAAGAAAAATCTGTTGAAATATCATTTCTGGAGATGTCACGATATGGGAAAAATATATGAAAACAATTTCGTTTTTCTTGGGTGTTGCCAAACGCCTCACCTCGCGCACGCTGAATACGGGGCAGGGGAGGAAGATAGCAAAAAAAAAAGGCGAGAGAAGAGCTTATTGTGTGTATGATGCAGGATCACGAAGGGGAGATTAGACGTGTAAGTAGTTTGCCTGGCATGTGTCACCATTTGGATAAGATAAGAAACTTGACAAGGCGGGAGTGTCTTCAAACTATTTCTCTCGAAAGCTTCTTTCGCTATATATGTATACTGTCTGTGTGTATGTGTGTGAATATAAAGCTTCAAATGGGGCGGAGGGTAACACTTGGCGGGTAAATCCGCGTGGATGAGGAAATTCCAAAAAGGTTGAGGGAGAACAATACACTCGTTTTGGGATAAATAGCATTTTAATGAATAAATAATTCGCTTCTGCCATTGTTATGCCAAGTGTGGGTGATGGGCGAGGAAAGAGTTCATCGTATAACAAGGTACATTCATCTGCAAAAACACTGAGGGAAAATTTATTTTTTGAGCATATTTTTCTTGAAGAATCTTAAGAAAGAAAAAAAAACTTTGAGAGAGAATACAGAGGCTTCATGAGAATACTTTTCTTTTGAAATCACCTCTTTAGAGCTTTTTTCTTTTACAAAAGTTAGTAAAGCTTGAAAAATGTTGCGGTGTTGTTGATTTTCTTTTACGAAAACAAAAGAACTTTTAAGGCCAAGTTTTGAATAAACCAAAAGTCAGAAAAAAGGGAAAAACATTGGAAAGCTTCAGAGAAAGCTTTGAAGCTCTTTCAATTTATTTTTCAGGGTCTTGAGAACCTTCATTCCTCCGAAAATTAAACTCAAAAATTGTTAAAACACTCAAAATAGAATGAAAATTGTTCAAAACATTTACAGAATTTTATTTAGTAATTAATAAAAAGAAATAAAGAAAAATGAGAGCTTAAAAATGTTTAGAGCTTTCAGTGCTTTTCCGCAATAGAAACCACAAGTAACAAGGCACATACCCCTCGTTAGAGATTCTTGTTATTCCTCACCATAACCCACGCGAGTTTCCAGAGCTTTTCCACCCAAACCACCCCCTCCCTCCCTCCCGTACAAGACGTCGGCCCAAGGAAAAGCCCCACTGTGGTTGAGAGCGCGTTGAGAGTACTGAGAAAACAAGATTTGTATTGTTATATTTCGCCATTTGGCAAAAAGGCCGCGTCCAAAATTAAATTCAATGAATTGGGAGTGTTGTTTTGGCTTCGCTTCATTATTTCCGCCTTGTAGGTTTCAATTTCGTTGATTGAATTGCGTGTCACCGTATTTAATCACCACGACGCAAGAATGTTTCCACATGTTGGTCCCATTATTCGCACTTTCAATAAAATGTTTACTTGTGCCTTTTGATGGTGCCAGCACCTGACATAGTCATTTCACTTCTGAGAAGGTGGCGGAGTGAGAGATTTTTTTTCTGTTCTTGCTCCATGTACTTTCACATTGACCTTTTGATCTTTTATTTTTTTTTTAAAATAGGAAAAGCTTCATTTAGAAAAGTCTTAGGGAAAATGGTAAGAAATTGGGATTAATGTCCACGAAAAAGTTCCCAATATAGCAACAAAAATATTGCGGCGGATGTTGGGAGTTCTGGGTGGATCGAAAGCTCACAAATGGGTGAAGAAGTTGTTAGATGGCATCTCTGAGTATTATCTTTCATCCAAAATCACCCTTGATTACCAACGGCAATGGGCTACACATCACCATTTTGGCTTTCCACGATAAACAAGAAAAGGCGAATGAGAAAATGTTTGGCAGAATTTTGATAATGCCATTTGTCATCTTCTGCAATGATCCGACTTCCCAATTGAGCCGTTACATTCAGGCCACCCCATCCCCAAAGTCTCCCATCTAAATGGATATTCATCACAGCATATCCTCCATTTTCGTGTTTTGTCACACCACCACCCCCACCACCCGAGAAGCCATCAGTAGCACCCACCCAAAAAATACTCCTACTTCTTCGGCCACCAGGCGTCTCCACACATTCACGAAAGCCAAAGCTCAGAGAGTGTAGTAGAAGAAAAAAAAGCTCATTCGCTATACGAGAGAATCCATTTAGCTTGGCATTTCATATGGTAATAATAATTGGATGATTTTATTTTTGCTGGTCCGTGTTTAATGTCCACACTTTAATGTGCATTTGATGAAGAATAAAATGGATGGGCATGCTCGCCGCCGTTTGGGTGAATGTATAAAAATGTTTATGGACATGAAATCATTTCGCCATTATCTACAAATTTCATGTGCCTTTTTGCTTCATTAGCGCCCGAATAATTAAATTTGTCTGATATTGCTGTGAGATTAAAAGCACCACCTTAAAAACATATAGCTCCAAGTCACGAAAAGCACACGAAGAACTCACAAAAAAGAAGAGCCTTCGTATTTATAAATGTAATACCTATACTTATAAATTTAAGAATGTACTTTTAGTTATCCCCTGAAGGGCATGAGGGCGATTATTTTTAAGTATTTTAAATGTTTTTTTTACATTCAAGTGTAAAAGAAAACTCTTTTTTGAATATTTTATTTTGGGAATTAATTCTTTTAAAAATCAAAAAACAACTTTATTTGAATATCATAACATTGATTTTTCTCAAAAATCCTTACTTTTATAAAATTTTAATGCTTAATTTAATGCTCAGAAAAATTTAATTTAAAAAAATAATAATGATTAATCAATTAAAAATAAAATAATTTAAACTAATAATTTGGATATAAAAATAAATTATTGCTTCTTATTTTCTCTATAATAAATAATTTAAAAAAAAATGTGTAATTTCGAATAGTAAAGAAATATATTTATGGAAAATCCATTCAAGTATTTTTTAAAGCTTTTCTTTTTTCTTCCAAAAAAATCATTTTACCTCCAAAAAAAAAAGAAAAATCCTATAAATACATTCCCCACAAAATTAAGGCTTTTATTTTTTTTTATTTACCATCAATTGTATGTAGGTTTGTATTAAATAGTATTTTTTTAATATGTTTTCAATCTTTTTCTCCATTTTGAATGTGAAAAATATTGCTAAATACTGAATAATGTTTTTCAGTTTAAAATCTACTTTATTTTGCAATTACTCTTCCCGCAATATGCAGAGGAGCGTGAAAAGGATTTTTTTCAGCAGCCAACGTAAATTGCCTATCACAATAAAATTTTTCCAGTATTGTTTGGATTTTTCATTTAATATTGGCAGGGCTGGGAGAAAAAAAAACCCGAACAATCCCTATTTATTTTTCACCCCCTAAAATCCTCCTTGTACGGAAGTTTCTGTGTGCTAAAATTTTGCAAAGCGGGCGGGTTGGTGGACGAAGGGAGAGGGTGGGTGTGAGGAGTAAACAAGCATGTAAAGTTTTATCATCAACAGTCTGTTTGGGGGATGGTTTTTGTCCCCTTTTTATTTTCAATTCACTACCCAACAGCTGATGTCCTTTGGTGATAAGCGACACGAAGGAATATTTTATGCACTCCCGGCACTCTTGGAACATACACACACATATACCCTGGGAAACACGGAAAACTTTCCTCGAGTGACGACCAAGGGATGTTGGGGATGTTGGATGCAAATACCCCAAGCACGATGGTACCCCACACCTCTTGAACCATCAACCCACCCCTTTCTTTGCCACTCGCACACGGTTAGATAGGAGAATCCGAGCCCGTGAAAATAATGAAGTTGCGGAACTTAAGCCAACCATAATACACTTGATCTCTGTTGTATACACTTGTTAGATTCCACCCTGAATAATCAAAATTTATTGAGCGACACGAATGCAATATGAAGTTGGGAGCACGGCTGAACGGGAAACTTTCTTAATCGACTGACTCTGTTGCATACAGCAGCAGCCCAGGGGTTGCGAAATAAGCATGATTTTATTCACCATTTTAGGTACCTATATAGCAGTATGGTTCAGAGGCTCAGGAAATAAAATGTGTCAGAGTTGAGACATAAATTGGTTTTCTATTGAAAAAAAAAATAGATAGTTAAAGTGAAGAGATCAAATAAGTATTTATTTTATTAATTTTTATGCTTAAAACTTTCTAAGTTCAACATTTTTATGACCATTATTGTTTTTAAATCTGTTGTTCGTTGGATAATAAATTCTCAATGATTCCCAAATCATAGAAAATCTATTCTGGAGGTAAAAAAAAAACAACAACTCTCTCTTTTCGTTCCAGCGACGTCTCGCTTTTTTCTACCCTCCTGAACAACTAATTTATTTCACAAAATTTTCCATGATTTTTTTCCTCCAATGAAAATCTTCAATCTGGAGAAGGAAAGAAATTTTCCATGTCTGCAAATTGTAAAGAAAAAAAAGCAGAACACATACTCATAAAAACTTTGAATCTTTCCCTCGGAAGTGGCAATTGGTGTGACTCCGTTTCCATGTGTATGCGCGCGCGAAAGGTGAAACGGGATGCGGGGAGTATGTGAGTGGATAAACATAAATTGAATGAGTTGTAAGTTGAGACTTCCTCGGGGCGACGTCATAAATGATGCCTTTTCGCTCTCTGATTCATTGCAGACCAAGTTTTTTTTGCCACTTTTTTCTCTCTCTGTTTTCCCATAAAAAATATCTCTTATGCCATTTATGTGGAAAATGCCACGGACAAATAAAAAAGTACCTATCCCACCGCATTTTGGTGGGTGGAAGAGAATCAGATTAATAGCTATGTGCTGCAAAGTGTATTCGCTTTGAGACACCGCACTCTATCTGCACAATGATAACGAGATTTTAATTGAAAATCACCGTGTTACTAATGTCGGGCAAACACAGTCCTAGATTAGCTCACTTTCCCCCAGCTCCCCTCCGAACTCTCTGTGTTTTTCTTTCTCTCCCTCGCGCTAAGGACTCGGGATAATGATGATGGTGTGCTGGTGGTGATGATGATGTAAATCTGCGACAGAGCTTTGTGCCCTCAAGCTCAAGTGAAAGCTCCACTGGGGGGGTTTGCAAGTAAATTTACGTCATAATGATTTTAAGATTGAAGTCCCTTTGTGTACAATTGTTTGTCTCCGCGAGATAATAAATGAAAAATATCTCATAGAGGGGTGGACTCTGATGGGATGCAAAAGCACAAAGGTTAAAGGAACGTTGACATATCATTTTTTCTTTGACATCATAGAAATAACGTAGGGGGTGGTTGAACTGCAAATCCAATTTTTTATTCAAACTTTACGCAAGCTTCACTGAATGGGATTCACCAGGTGAAAAATATTTAAGGAGAGAGTAGGAATGTTTGGGAGTTTGCTTAGGGGTGGGTATTGGATGCAGATGTTGGTTAAATTTTAAATTTGAGTTATTGAGAAAGTTCTGGGTAGAGGAAACTATGAATTAGAATTACGAATAAGTCAATCAAAAAAAATTTCCTTTAATTTTTGTCCAAAGAATCTTTAAAGTTAGTTTATTTACTTTACCAGAAAATTCTGATATAGGTACTATATTCTTGGTCCGAGATTTTCTGTTCTAGATTTCTTGGCTTGAAAATTGCGATTTTCTAAGTATTCTGGTTAAAAAAATCGATTTTAAAGCTAGAAAATATCGGTTTTTTGGGTTTGAATTTTAACCTATAGAATTTCGATTCGCTGGTCCAGGATTTATGACTAGAAAATCAAGATTTTCTGGCCTAGTTTCTTGGTTTGATAGTTTCGATTTTCTAATCTAGGTATTCTGGTTAAAAAAAATTCGATTTTATAACTAGAAAATTGCAATTTTCTTGCCTAGATTTTTACCTTTAGAATTTTGATTTTGATTTGCTGGCCCTGGGTTTCCGGCTAGAAATTCCTAATTTTCTGGTCCAGATTTTACGGAAAGAAAATCTAGATTTTCAGGTAAGAAAATAAAACTCATTATATTAAAATTAAATTATTTGTTTATTTTTTTCTGCTTGGTAGAACTTTCTAAATAACTTCCCTGCTGTACTTCCAAGCAATAGTGTCCCAGATGTCCGTCTTGATACTTTCCCCCTCTGAGCTTTTAACAGTGAATTAACTCAATTGAGTGGTTCCCCAAACGAGAAGCTCTCTAAATCATCTTGGGAACCACTCAAGCTGGAAAGCAACTCAACGCATATTGAGTCACACGTGCGCTGAAAGTTTTCGTCGTTGCCCCGGTGAGATTTCAAAGTGCATTTAGGTAATGAAAAGAAAGTACTTGTCTACCGGAAGAAATCTCTATAATACTTCTTCTACCCCGTTTGGGGCGAGATACCCGGATGTCCCTCATGGGGGATCTTATTAACTGGAAACTTTCTCTCACTCTCAATTTCACATCGCAACTCCGTGGGATTTCACGGCAATTTATGGATTGTAAAGTTTTACAGCAATTCCCGGGCACATGCTCGCCCACCCCCGCGCACAGGACGAAATTGTAGAGTGAAACGGTTGGAATTTAATTACCTTACACGCGAAATATGACATTTATTGCCGGGTGGATATTAACATGTCTCTGAGTTTTAATGATAATTGGCTGTTTTCTTGATTTCTCGAGACCATTTCTTATCCACTCGTCCCATGTACCCGGCTTCATGGAGGGGGTGACATTTGCATATTACGGATGTGGGTGCTTTGCGCGCCCGAGAAAACTTTCCATTTTGCCTTTTGTGAGTTGGAGGCTCTTGGGGGCGAAAAATTACGTTGTTTAACTTCAGCTTGATTTATTTCCAGATATTATCTGGCGATACTCTAATTACCCCCCGGAGGCGCCGGGTTGTTGCTCAGCGCGTGCAAGGGTGGTTTAATGAAACGTAAAGTTGAATTATTATTGAGTGTGTTCAACTTCAATTAATTTAGGAGAACTGCTGCTGCATGCAAAATGCCTTTGCACAGAACTGGGCTCTAGAGAAAGGAGCAAAAAGTTGTGATGGTGGTGTGTAAAATGCAAAAAAGCCACCACATTGTGCCTAATTTGTCCTTCTCCCCAGTCTCTAGCTCATTCTGTGTGTGCAATTTCCATGGAGGGGTGCGACAATGTATTCCGCATTTTGTGGGAATTTTTTAAAAGGGAGGAAAATGAATCTTTAGGTAGGTTAAAATTGTTCAACTAATTGCCCATTTTGTGAATTAATTTGCACAAGGTAGTATATTATATATTTAATTATTGTTTTTAAATAATCGTTAGGATTTTTTTATTGTGAATTAATTGAAATTATTTTTTATTTTTAGGATTTGATGACCTACATTTAAAAAAATTAATTAAAAAACTGGTGGAGGCAATCGAATGCAACGGCTGTTAAATAGATTGGAAAAATTCACAATAAAAACCAAGAGGTGTTATTATTTTAACTTTATTCCTTAATTTGTTCCAAATAGTCAAAATTTTTGTCTATATTCCATTTATTCTTTTGAAATCTAAAAAAAAACCTTTAAAAAATAATTTTAATGAATTCGAATAAAGGAATTATAATTATTCTCGGGAAATTCACACAATATATTAAACTATAAATTAAACTATATATTATTTTAATAAAATCTATGAACTAGAATAATTATTTCTATTAGATTAAAATTATCTATTTTGCAATTAAGATTTCCAAAAAGCAATTAAAACAATAAATTAATTAATTCACGGAAATTTAAGTGTCAAGGAAGCTGTTAATGCTAAATCTTTATTTATTGCCTGATTCGTTTAATTGCCCAATTCATTAATTCATTGAACTTTCGAGAGTATTCGGAAGTTAAAAAGTCCCTTTGATGGCTATTTTTGTAACTTTCAAAAGCAAAAATAATTTCTTATTGAGAGAAGCCTAAAATAATTCTTTAAGAATTTGAAATGAAAATTCTTTTCAGGACGAAAATATGTGTAATCTTTCATTTCCCGAAAATAATCATTCAACTAAAATAGCACACAGGGAGCTTTTGAGCTTTTAATGTGAATCAACAGCTTCTAATGCAAAAATACCTCGAGGTTGTCTTTTGCAAATGTACTGAAATTATAGAATAAAATTCAATAGACATTCCACTGTTTTTCACGTAAAAGACTCAAACAATTTTTGTTGTTTTTTTGTGCTTGTATGAGCTGAAAACAATTTGCTGATGGAGAGAGAAAAATGAATTTGGAATCAACATCAAAAAGAATTTTGCCAGAGACGTGAAAAATGCTTCATTGTGTTTCATTGTCAACGTTTCTGACATTTTCCTGGAGTTTTGGGGCATGTCTTGCACTTCCTTGTGATGTTGGGAGCTTCTCATCCATTTGTTCCGGAAATGCTCTGACTTTTCAGCAGAATTTAACACCATAGGGGGTGCTGGTTGTTGCCGAAGAGATAGGGGGTGATTGTCAGTGGTTGGACAAATTGGGGGTTCACAGATTGGGGAGTCTTTGGGGGTTTGAGAATAAATATTTAATCATCACGTCACTGGGTTTTGGGTGACTTCCTGCAGTTGGAAGGGCAAAGAGATGTGGCAGAAGATGGTAGAGAAATGTATAGCAATGTAAGCTGTCATGTAAGGCAGTCGTTTGTGGACACATTGTAGCTCATTTGAAAATTGTTGCCACAGCGCTTCGGGCATTATAATGGAGTTTGCGGTCATCAAATATGCAGTGTTGTGTCGTATGCCAAAAGTTCCTCCATGAAAGCTCATTCTTTCTCCCATCCGGGCATCACACGGTTTCTGTCACACCATGGGGTCGTCCTCCATTTCTGCTAATGCAGACACAGACCAGCCTAAAAAAAACACAGCCTCGCGTCTTTCTACATTCTGCATGAATTCACTTCTATAGCTGCTGGGGATAATTGGTGGTGGAAACCATGTGAGTCCTCACAATTATATTTTATGTGGCAGGAATATTCTCATAGTTTCTGTGACAATGTTGTCCATGGGGAGAGTTCTTCTTCATCATGCTACACTCCTTCCTGACATGTGAGATGAATGCCACACACATGCCAGCGGGAATCCAAACCTACACTCTGCTACTTCTCATCTTCCTTACAAGTCAGTTATATATATTGAATGCCATACATTTTCACTTTGCATGTCTCCTAATGAAATATCTTTGGAAGAATTTTCATGAAATTGCAACCTCCCCATCCCTCCCATGTTGAAAAGTAATTTCAAAATTACTCCGCACCATAGGTCTAACAGTGAGAAGAGAAAAGTTTCGATTTCCTGCATGAAATAAAAAGTTAAATAGATTTTTTGTTGTGTATGTTGCAAAGTTAAAACATTTGAGAGCGTAAGGCAAATGAAGAAAATTCCATGCTAAAAGTAGATGGAAAGTTCAAAAGAAGAGCATCTCACAGAGCCACAGAAATGCCATATAATTAGTCCCTCAAACGTTGGTTCTGGGTATCAACCACCCACCCTCTTCATGTCTTCAATGAATTATCATTAAATGAATAAGTTACACACACACATGGTGGAGGCAATATTAGCTGAATGTGATGTAAATTCACCCGCCCTTTTTGAAACCGCAAGTACTCTGAAATTGTGAGTTTGGGGAGCTTTGTGGTTCTCTCTTGGAGAGCATCTTCTTAGACATCACCACATAGTATTTGTGCGCAGTCAAGGCTACATCCCTCCTTGAAATTATATCCATATATAGCAGTAACAATTTTCTCATGGAAAACATCCTTTTGAATAATTATTCACAATCCAACAGGATGATTCACAATTCGTGGGGAAATTTTCTGAATTTCTTATCAAAATTTGTTGCAGTGTGGTTATGAAATTGCTTGAGAAAGTCTCATAAGAAATGCAAGAGAATTATGTATGTAGGTATTAAGCTAAGGTAAGCTTGAGCAGAGAAAGAAGTTTTTATTAATTTTCATTCCTTACTTTTTCTAAGAATTAAAAAAATGGTTTCTTAAAAAAAAAGTGATTAAAAGAGTTGAAATTCTTAAAGAAACGAATTATGAAAAAATAAATTCCAGCTTAAGACATTTTCTTTCATCTCAATTTCTTATTTTGTGAATCTCAAAATGAAGAAACTTATTTTAGAAAATTTTAATTTTTTTTATGTTAGCAATTTATTGAAAGATAAGTCTCTCTAAAAAAATTTCTAACGAATTTAACAGAAAATTCTTTTCATTAAAGCCACAAATTCGTTTATTCAAATATTTCAAATAATTCCTACTTTGCATTTACGTATGAACTTTAGGAGAAAATCCGTGTGCGTCTGACTTTGGAAGGTATCTCTGCAGCTTCTTCCTTAAATTCCATGAACACACAGCATTTCCCTGATGTACTTTATGCTTCTAACCTTTTGACGAAGCTGAGTGTATGGGATTGTGTTTAATTTTGCAGAAATTAAATATTCACTTTTCCTACCTAGATTTTCCAAATGAAAATAAAGCAGGAGACTTTTCCCTTGAAAATTCACATCGTCCGTATTTATTCATAGATGTGTGATTTTTGCTAAAATAATATTTGGTTTGAAAATTTGTTTTTGTACTAGGAATCCTTTTCCTGGTGGAGGTGCTTTTGAATTGCAGGTCTATGAGCTTTTCGAGGAAACTTTAAATTAGTTTTCTTAAATTTGTTTGTTGTGATTTTACATAATAGAAAACTTTTTGGCTTTCTATTTAATTTAATATTTGCAAAATGAAATTACTTCCGAGATGGCACAGAGTCTCTTCTCCTATTGAGGTTTAGATCCTCTCACTCTTCCATCTCTCATCCCATCGTCCACTGTAGCTCTCTCTATTAATTTACCAATTAACTAAAGTTATGGAATTTTTTTTTGGTACTGAATGTAAAATGAAAAATGCCAAAAAATACAGGAACAAAAAAAGCTCTGGTGAGAGAATAAAAAATTAATTGACAAAAAATTAAAGTTATATCCCATGAAATGAAGTTTCGTGTCCGTTGTAGGGAAAAAATATAAAAACAAAATATGCATGAACGTAGGGAGGCGAAAAAGTGGAGAATTCTGCGATGTAATTTCGCGAATGGAAATATGGGGTGCTGTAGCATTTGGGGAAGAGCATCCCCATAATTTTCCATAGAATTTTCATTTAACCCATAGCTACACGCCACGAATTCATTAAAAATCGCACTACATCCAATGGACTGCAATATGTACAATTTTTTTTGCACACCCTCTACATGAACAAAAATGCAAAACAAACATATCTCGCCATACTGTGGCTTCGGTATGATGATGAACTTTTGCCGTAGGATGAGAAAAAGTGCACATAGAAGAATATTTCTTGAATGAAGGGAAACTATGAATGTTTCTGCGAACTTTTTGGTGAATAAAAATATTGTAGGCAGGTTTATATTTTTTTTTACTTCCATTATTGTAAAGCAACAAAAGTTTTCTACAAAAACCCTGACAAAAACTCTAGAGAATATTCAGTTAGATTCAAATATTCTTTTTTTATTACGAAATTTTAATTGAAGAGAAATTGAGGTGAAATTTCCAATAAAATTTACTAAAACGTCGCTGGAAAAATCTCTCATGTCGCTTATTTATTGCTTGTTTGCCTTCTAGCTATAAAAAAATAAGTAAAATCAATAAAAAATGAAAACTAAAAAGAAAATGTTATTTGCACATTATCTCCATTAGCGAACATGTTAATTAAATGCCCTCTACGTGACACCCACTGTTGTAACTTTCAACAAACGAGAGAAAAAAAGCTCAATTCATTCATTTTTCCCATCGTCCTGGGGAAATGGCATACTTGTTGGTATCGAAAGTGAGAACATGGAATGAAATGGGGTAAAATAACAATATCCCCATTACTTGCTATATGGCGGGTGCAACGAAATGAAAACAAACGACTAGCAGGGGGATGAGCATCAGGGAATGCTATGCAAAGGAATGGAGAAAAGGCAAATAGCGAGACATGGGTGAGATATTGTCGAGCCCAAATGTTCAGCGGGGGTATTTAGCAGAGTGCAAAAAGCCGAAAAAGGGACCTCTCTTTTTGCTGCAACTATTTTTAATCAAATACATAAATCATCCCCGAGAGTATGTCTGTGACAGGCACTCTCCCGGTGGGTACCGCCCGGAATGCGCTTGGTGAGAGAACATTCCCGGATATTTCGGGAACAATAGATATGGGAAGTAATTCAGGCAGCGGCTGAATGTGGAGGCACCAAACTTTCCTTCCGCGCGCGTACTTCTTTCGCGCCCGCCCACCATGTTCTTGAAGTTTTCATTTGAAGGAAAATTGTCCCTTTCTGGCCGCGAGGTATGAATCATTGTGCAGCTTCTTGGCGGAGAGATACTTTTCTGCCATAAGAAAGTCTCATCCCTCACCCACCGCCCCCCGGCATGTACATAAGTTAAAATGGAAACTTTCTCGTGATCATGTCTTTTTTATCCGCACAGCCAAACTCCTCATTTAATTCACGAACTCATTTTGAAAGTTTTTTCACCCATTGATGAATTAAGTTTAGAAGCTCTGTGCTGCTGGATTATTCGGTAAAAGGCACGAGGAGAATTTTTCATCATTTTCATCAGCAGTGAAATGGGTGGGAAAGGAACTTTGATGTTTTTGGAGGCACGTGAAAAGGTCAGCCTGAAAATTTTTCTTTTTAACTCACTTTTATCCCCTGTGTTTCATTTATTATATACACGGCGTGAAAACTTCGGCATGAAAGCTTTCTTAAGCCACAACTAATTAAAATTCTATATTGTGGTAAGCCGACGTGTGATTTAGATTGAGAAATTGGGAATTTTTGAAATTCTTCTTCCGGTGAGCGTCGATTTCGTGAATGAGCAATTAAAACATTCGAATTGCCAGAGCTTTCGACACTCTGCGTGTCATCCTCAGTGGTTGTGGAGGATAGATTTTTATTTAATTCACATCAACAATAAACTAAAATACAAACATTTTCTCAAAATACAAAACAATTTTTCTTACTCAAAAACTATTGATTTAATTTTAGTTTATTGTTGATGTGAATTAAATAAAAATCTATCCTCCACAACCACTGAGGATGACACGCAGAGTGTCGAAAGCTCTGGCAATTCGAATGTTTTAATTGATCATTCACGAAATCGACGCTCACCGGAAGGAGAATTTCTAAAATTCCCAATTTCTCAATCTAATTAAAATTCATTCATAAGATATTACATGGTCTGAAGAAAGAAGAAAATATCTCCGAAATATATTACTCAATTCAGAAAAATATTTTTCTTTCATTTCATTTCCTGTATTTACATAAGGGAAGCTCTCCACCAGTGACTTTGAATGGGCAGCCTGTCCCACAGTCTGACGTCGCAAAATACCTTGTTCTATATATTGATAAAAGGTTAACGTGGAAACCCCATATTTGGCACAAAAGGAAACAGCTAAGTCTGAAGTGGAGGACCATGCAGTGGTTAGTCGGCAAAAAAATCCAAGTTGCGGATGGGCAATAAACTGTTGATATACAATAGCATCTTGAAGCCAGTGTGGGCATATGAATGTCAACTCTGGGGCGTGGCCGCCAAAAGCAACATTGAGATCATACAACGTTTCCAGAATAGTGTTTTCAGGCGGATCACCGGTGCACCCTGGTTCGTACCAAACTATCTTCTTCATTCCGATTTGGAGGTCCCTATGGTCTACGAGGAGATCCTGCGTCTTAGCAGGAAGTACAAGGATAGATTGCTCACCCATCCCAATGACTCAGCGGGAATGCTAGCCATAGACATTGGAGATTCTAGGCGCCTTTCAAAGGCCAGACCATGTGATTTGTTTAATTGTCAGTAAATTTAAATTTGTTTTAAAGTTGTTTTGAAGGTAAGTGTCCTGCTTGCCTCTTATGCCTGTTTTTCTTGTATACAACAGAGAGCTTATTATACTAGTGTATAGATTGCCGAATAAATGAGTCACAAAAAAAAAATTCCTGTATTTCCATGCCCTGTTGCACCGTTGCGTTGCAAGCTTTTCTTTTCCACCTCAAGCTTCTGTTGAATGATAAATTTTCAATTTTCCAGTTGTCATTGTTAAAAAAAATCAAATTTATTCCAAAAAACTATGCATTTGACTTTTCAAATAGAAAAAAAAACGAAATAAAACTTGCAGTATGAATATATAATTCCCTACCCACACATCAACTCAATTTGCAAACCGTTCTCGTTGATTTTGGTGCAAAGGCAAAAACAAGCGCATATGTTTACTTGAATATGGTGCAGGAGAAAAAAGCTCTGGGATCTCTCTGTCTCGGCCAAAAATTTCTCGGGGGCATGCAGAAGGAGGAAAAGCATACGGAAAAAGCTAGAGTAAACTTTCTCATGCTCCAGTGAATCATATTTCAATATTAGATTACCAATGGATGGCAAAGTAATTACTCCCAACCAATGGTGGTGCATATTTGTCACATATTTCATCGAATGAGTCCGAAAGAGCATGTGAGAAAAATATTTTTCTCGTCCCCAATGAGGGAAACTTTTTATTTTTATAGAAAAAGTTGTGTTAGGGTGGCAAAAACATGAGAATTGCAAAATAAATTTTTATATTCGGACACGCGCATGAGGGATGTTGACCGAGATTGCTTCTTTGCCTTCCAGGACATCGCGAAGGGAAGCACCCAGTAAATCCCCAATATACTGTGGGGGTGATGGGAAATGGGGCCAGTGTGAGGGGAAGGGAGTTGAGGGTGGTTGATGGAGGGATTCTGTGAGATGAAATCCACTCTTTACCACACAAAACGGCGATGTCTCCACTTTTGCGGAGGGTTTTTGGGGGGATTTTTGTGCGCATTTTCTGGTAAACACCCATTAGATGATGATGACTTTCAAATACACACATTTCCCACAGAATTATATCACCCCCGCGATGAAAGCCGCCAGCGCCACCCTCAGAAAGAGCATAGCAAAATGCTAAGTCAATAATCTTATCGGAATATGGCATTAGGAGTATCCATTTCGTCCCCCATCACATCAACAATCCGGCAAAACTTGCACGTCAACGCAACTTTTAATTCAGAGCCTCTCTCCACACGATGGGGGTATCCGTTTGCACAGCATGGCACGAAAGGGGGGTTGGTTTGACGCATAAACAAACAGTGAAGAAGTTAGTTTTCAATATAATGGGTGTTATATACGTAAAAGTTTTCGGGAAGAATCTTCTCCACCCTCTTGCAAGTTTCTCGTCAATGGCATTTCCTCGCTCCCACCACATATTCATCCATCTCATGGGAATCACAATGCTCCACGATATGGAATGACAATGCCGAGGAAATAAAATCTTCTCCCGGGGCTTCCTGCATTGTGTTCTATGGAGAAAATTTTCACATTAACGGGATGTGCTTTTGATACTTTAACCCATTATTGCGAGAAGCTGTGAGATGGTGAAGTTTTCTTGAAAACCCGCTAGACTAATAAGGACAAGAATACGAAGAGCTTTGAAGCTTTCTCCATATATGTATGTTGTGCTTCCTTTTCTAGTTTTCTCATATAGAGCTTTTGTTGGATTTTATTTTTAGGAGAAGATATATAAAAAATAATATAAAAATCTATTTCTAGGGAGTTTTTTCCCCGAATTCTACTTTCAATAGAGGAAAAATCGTTTATTCCTTGTCCGGGGAACAATTTTAGACGAAAGAACATCTTTTAGAACACTTCAAAAATAAAAAGCTTAAGTTAAAAGCTTTTTTATGAAAATTTCTTTTCGCCAAACCTCTGTAGCGTTCGCATTTTGCAGAAATTTTGGTAAAAATTAACTTTGAACCGCAAGAAATGAATTGATAAGCCCCTGGAATAATGCTGTACTAAACTGGAAGAAAATGTCAATTCGTTTTGCATGTATGTGTGAGATCGAGGCAGATCGCTCATTGTGTTTTATCATTTCAGTCAGTCTGGGAATAACCCCCGTGGATGATACCACGAAAAGAATTCCTCCGCCACGGAGTTCGCTAAAAAAGTCAGGAAGTTCAGTGAGCCGGATTGTGGCCCCGTTTGTTCCATTTCCCTCTGACCGGGATGGGCGGAAAGATAAGAGATAGAAGGCGTAAGGGCAAAGGGGATATTAAATGCTATCGTTGCCACCGCTGGGGTGCTCACTACGCATATGCCTGCCCCCTGAAAAGGAAAGCCCGTCCCCATCCTGTGAATGTGATAATTCCGGAAGGGGAGAAGGTGGTCATGGAGCCAAAAGCCCCTGAGGCACCCGGGGATTCCGGAAAACGACCAGAACCGATGGCATGGGATGCAGAGTTGGAGGCCCTCCTCTTGGAAGAGGGTCCGGAGGAATCTCGCGTGGAGCTGAATTTGGAGGAGGCAGAGAGGTTCTTGGAGATGTGGCCAACCGAAGGAGAGGAAGATCAGCGTCTTTTGCCGGCGAGGAATCTTCAGTAAGAAGAATGACGACGGCGCTATTTCCTCCTGCATATGAATCCATCGTAGAAAGGCGTCTTCTGTGCTTTTCTACTTTTAGAGGGATCTTCTTAGACTTCTCTCCAAGAGCATCATCACCATGAGACCCGGAAGCTGCATGTTTGCATGCGAGGAAAAGCCATGGGCTTATTTGTATCACCCAAAGACCGTAAATATGTTCTGTTTGTGTAAATTTTCCCTAGATTAAACCCAATAGAATGTTGCACAAATTCTCTAAAATTAACCTCTTAAAATCCGCCGCTAGAAGATAAAACCTCAACATGATAAATTAAAACTTAGAATAAAAAGTGATTCAATCATTTTGGAACTAAAAGAAAGTCAATCATAACGCGTCCAGTTATTAGAGTTGGTATACCACAACGCGGATGGGTCAGTCAATGCGTTGTAATTTAATTTGTGAGTAGTATTAGTAGGCAAAGTCGATTTTTTGTAAAATTAAGCAATTTGACAGATTAAAATGCTTATATCTTAAGTTCTATTAGACCTACAGAAATTTCTTGACTAGTTATGGAAAGCTATTGAAATAAGCTATAATCTGATGTATATTGCGATACATTTCAAGGTCACCTCCAGAACACAAAATGGTGGATTTTTGTTCTACCAAAACAGTTTTTTGCACTTTTTGTCCACAAGGAATGGTTCTAGAGGTTTCTGATGTTTCGGAAAGTTATAGAGTTTTGCAAAACCTTTAATTTGATACCAAATTGAGCAAAATCGGACAGACCGTTCAAGAGATATGGCTCTTAGAACTTTTCAAATTCAAGAATTTTTCAAATGGCTATATCTTCTAAACGGAGACATAGATTTTCTTCATTTTCGGACTGATGATAGATATTGAGTCAGGCTACAACATATCAAAATTTAAAGGAAATCTATAACAGATGTTCGGAGATATTGCCCCTTAAAGTTAGGCAATTTTTGTTTTCGATTTTAGCGCCTCTTGCGGATGTTTTTGAAACTTGGAATGTTCTAGACTGTTGTAGGGCTTCTCAATACCTTTCATTTGATACCAAGATGGTCAAAATCGGTCAAGCCGTTCTCGAATTATATTGAAAAAACACTTTTTGCTTTAAGCCGCCATATTTGCTAAACCGCTTGACCGATTTTCAAGTATGATTTGTTGATGAAAACATCTCACTGAGCACTACAACATACTAAAATTTCAGACCTCTAACTATAAGGGAAGTGGTTCACGGTATTTCAAAATGGCGGACGGCGGCCATTTTGAATTTTGAAAATGTGAAAAAATGAAATTTTACACCCACATTTCTATAGAAAACTTCAAACCGGAAGTCTCTATGTGTTACCGTTCTTAAGATATAAGGCAAAGTTTGGGCGACCGGCAGGACGGCCGGCCGGCCGGATCAAAAATTTTCCACCACCATTTTCGTAATGTGGGAAGTCTAAAACGTGCTCATACCAAGTTTGAGCCCGATCTGAGGTGGTCGGTTTTTCCGATGATTACAATACTTGGTATGCCACGATTGTGGTATACCAACTAATTGTGTTTAATAAAGAATGTGAATTTAAGGAGTTCAGTACGTTTTACCTCCATACCCATAAAGCTCCATGTGTTTTTGTCATTCACCAAAATTGCAACAGATTGACCCCGTCGTACGCACTTCCGCTGCATTTTCATGATGACGGGCTGTATGAGCGCGAACACTGTCACCGATAATCCGCTTGGATTTGCGTTGTTTGTCCAAATGTCGGCATTTTGCATGGCATTTAGGGTTTGTGCGGCAATTGAAAAGGACCAACTGAGGGGTGAACTGCATTTATGAAATGGACATTAGAGCGTGATGAATGAGAGCTATTTGGCAGGGAAAGCGAATCCGCATTTAATTTACTGACCAACCTCACACGCTGTCTCCATGTCGTCCTCCCTCCCCGCAAAAGCTAACCGATATATGGCTCAATTTCGTCCTACAAAGGCAACACTGTGTGTGTGGCTCTGTGGGGTGTCGTTCACGGGGGTGGATATTTAACGCATTTTCCGGCTATTTAGAAAAACCATATCCTCCCCCACAAGGCCACACGAGCACGCGAAAATGACGGTATTGAGAAAATAATTTTTGAACTCTCTTCAGGGTGTTGCTGCTGAAAGTTGCTACTCACCCTCGAGCCTGTGATGCTGTATACAGAGGAGTGGGTGCTTTTGCTTCGGAAGGGGTGTGGGGGGGTGTGAGTGAGAAAATAAGGAAAAGGGATATAAATTGTGTAGTGTGGGACGAGGGGGTGTGGCTGAGAGTGGATAACATTTTGGAAATTAAATTTATTTTAAACTTTCATACACCACTTACCAAGTTGATACAATCTAACCTTTTGATAGGGTACCAGGGCTCCTGCCAGCCATATAAACACCATAGAGTTGGGAAATTTATGAAAATTACCAACACTGCCGAGTAACAAGATCACGTCTGGTATTACAAAACTTTTTAATGCCACTTTCTCCCTTCTTTTTTTTTCGCCGTCTTGCAAGCGGGAAATATTCTTTTGTCAAATTACCATGGAGTCTGTGAGCACGCCAGCCAAAGTATGGAGAGTGCCTCGAGAAATTCTTACTCAACGACTTTTCTGACTCCAATATATAGCGGGCGTTTAGGGAAGTTAAGTAATATGAGGTTAGTTGGATTGGACGGAAATCTTTCCGTTGAAAGTTCTCTCTCTCTCTCTTTTCCCATTCTAAGCTCATACTGAATTTGTACTATGTAAGGTACTTGAGGGAGTGAAAAATCACAAGGATCTGTACTACAATGAATTTCTTTGTAGTTTTAATCCTCCACCGAGTTCTAAAGGGTGTGCATTAAGCCAAAATGTATTAGAAGATGATTTTGTCGCAAACTTTCAAGCTTTCTGATTTTCTAAATGAAAAATTAATTAAACATTAAAATTTTCATTTTTCAATAAATCTTTTTTTATCAATTAAAGTGTCTCACAGCCTTTAAAATAATTTATCAGAAATGGGGCGTTGTCAATAATAAACAAATTGATTATTTCGAATTAATTCCGCATTTGCAATTTAGTGCAAAGTGACAGCTTCTAAATACTTCAGGTTTCCATATTCCCTTTGATGTGTTAATATCAATCAATGACTATTTGCATGATGATTATAAATTTGATTGGTGCAACTGTTGATACCTTTTCAGCTCCATTTAATAGAGCATCCACTAATGCTGAACAGATTGTCTCTGAATGTCACGCCCTAAGTCAGACGTATTAAAATTTGTACAATATATTGAATATTCTCTCTCTCTCTGTGCCAAGCTGGCATTGCTATAGAATGTCCATCAGCAAAAGGAGCAATTACAGTCACACTTGCTCTATTGATTGGCATATGCATGTGTACACAATATATGTTTGCTTTGTGTCTTTGAATTATGTAGAGGAAAATCTCGCCCTGTACAAAACGGGGGTGGGTGGGTGAGTTGTTGGGGGTAGGAGGTGAGGTGGTTGCTTTGTGATTGAGTGGTGCAGAGTTGAAAATGAAGAGCTCACTGGGGCAATATTTTAAATGTGCGGCTAAATGGACAGAGGCAGGGAATAAAATGAATTAAACTAACATCATAAATTATCATTAAATAGCTGGTGCTTGTTAATTTTCAACCATAGAGCAGGGAATGGGCGTCAATTTTGTTTAAAATTCCCGCCATTACAATTCCGCCTCGTTGCCTAATTTTCAAAGTTTTATTCCCCAAAAAGCTTCATTTCATCCCCCATTCGTTCCCCATACCCACAATTGCTCAATCGCTCTCACTGTGTAGCTGGGGGTGTGGTAAAATCACACTTGGCAGTGTTCATATTAAATCCTCACTTGACTTGCCCATTATTTCACACAAAACTCCTTTTCTCTCTCATGCATAAGACTCTGGGGCACTTTTAGCTAGAGGGTGCGTTACACCACCTCCATTCCCCCTAGGGAGGGAGGGAGCCCTTTTGTCGGAAAGGGGTGCGGAACATGTGTACCGAAAGTTGGAAACATGCTAACCAGAGGCGTATCGTTTCGACGACACTTCCACTTCTTGATGTTTGGTTAGCCAATTTCCATGACTTTGTTACATTTTCATCCCAACACTCCCTCCCGCCCTCCCTCGCTGGTCCCTCTCCTAAAACTCCGTGGCTTTCCTTATTTATTGTTTTAAGTGTAATTTAGAGAAATTAAGGGGGCTTTCAATTAAAGTCTCCAGTGGAATAACCCTTTAAGCTAATTTTATTGCCATTGTCATTAAACGAAGCGAACAAATTTAAAACGAACCCCATCCACAAACAATGTTTCCTTCCACCCCACAAAAGTTCAAAAATTTCCACATCACGTGCAAAAGTTTTCCCACACCTACTTTACTACCAAACACACACACACCACCCCCTCTCCTCATCTCATCTCAACGACTCTTAGCTTCTCAATTTCTCCATAATTAATCGCAAAATGCAGCATCAAGCTTCCAATATGGAAAAACACACTTTTTAATTTATCCACATTTCACAGCCAATGAATTTATAATTGGAAAACTTCCCTTTTATATATTTTTGGCATATATACATACATACATACATATAATTCTATATGTTTTAAAATATGTAGAGAGAGAGAAGGCAACTATCAAATATTAATTGAGTTTAAGTTGAGTAAAAGCTTCGGGAGTATAGCTTGTTTTTGGGCTTTTCGAACGCGCTCCAAAAGACATTGAAACTTTTGCTTCATCCTCCCGCACACGTAGAACCAGGAAGCTTCTGTGAAAGAGTGGAAATATAACTTATCAATGAGAAATTGTTAATTCCCTTTTACATTTTGTATCTCCTGTGAAAATTCGCAATATAATGCACCCTAGTTTTGCAAACTTCCAGAATTACATATGAACATAAATGAAACTCATGAGATTGTTTTATAAATGGAATAATATTCTCGAAATCACCGTGAATATTTTGAATAGTTTTAAGAGATTTTATTATTTTGAAATTGGGAGAATTTTAAATTAGAATGAATTTCAAATTCTGAATTGGAATTGAGGTTTTGTTCACGGAAAATTTCAAAAGACTTTACAAATAATACTGGAATAAAATTTATTTAAGAAATATTATTGTGATGTTCTGAGAATTTTTATAATATTGCGAATATTTAATTATACTTATTTTCTTTTCTTTTCTGACGTTAAGGATTTGTTTTTCTAGGCTTCCGGTGTTCTTCAGATGAAATTCCCGCTCATCCAAGGAAAAGTAGCAATTAAAGCCAAAAATTTCGACCCTTAGCGCGTCTTCTTCAGTGGTCTTGCTTGTCGTTTCTTCGGGATTGTTCTCCTCTCTCAATGTTCCACACACTCATTAGGGTTTTCCGCAGAATTTTCCTTTTAATTTTTGATTTTCTTTATTCCACTCTTTGTTCTTACTTTTGTGTTTGGTGGATATTCTTTCAAGCAGAAAAAAACAGCAATTAAAGCTGAAGCTTTCGCCCCTAATAACGGGTTTGAACTTCAACCACTGCACTGATGAAGACCCGCTATTAGGGTCGAAAGCTTTGGCTTTAATTGCTACTTTTCCTTGGGTGAGCGGGAAATTCCTCTGACGAACACTGGAAGCCTTGAAAACCAATTTAATTACTTTTACATAATTATTCAGTAGCGTAGCTTAGGAAAGTATTTGGGTATCTAAGCATTTTAAAAGTTCAGGCAGCTTACCTTTCAGGTAAATTAAATCCAGGTCCTGATCCAGACTAAAAATTAAATGAAAACACTTTAAGAAGAGAATTCTGGATTTAAAAAAAAATCATCAAAAATGAAATTAAACGTTGAAAATAGGAATATTAAACGTTTGAAAGAGAACATCAAAAGCTAGTATAATAATCATAATAATGAGTAAAATCTCATCCTATACTTAAAATCGAAAATTAAGGCATTTTCTGCTGAATTCAAAAATCACACCAACCGAGAGATTTTTGCGGAATAACAAAACGAACACCGAATGTTTGAGAATAAAATGTGATGGAATGGGGATTTGAAGAAGGAAAAGAAGGTGTGTGCCTTGCGCCCCTGCATGAGGTGAATCCTGGTGGAAAATTAAAATTGAATGAATCACGACGTGTACGAAGCTGCTCTGGCACTCTCATGAAAACGTTCCCCACAATGAGGTTTAATTAAGTATAAGAAGTGTACATATTAGAAACCAAATGGAATATTATTATTACACATTTGAAAGCTCTTCCCTCCATTCTCATGTTGGCAGGGATGGGCATATATGCGCAATGGCACTCCGGGATATAGAGGAGCATGAATTATTAACGGTTGTACCATCTGTGAGATACCTCCAGAATACAATTCCGCGGATTTGTGCTTATATGAACCACAATTTGCATAATAAATGTGTGTTACACAATTTCAATTAGATTTCCATTCGCCCACAGAATGTGTGCGCGCCGTGTGTGTTTGCTTAGGGCCGCGTCTGCAGTTGCCAGCCGATGGGGATCTCTCTCTCTCTCTGTGTTTTGTGGTATGTCGAGGGAGCTTTTTAGGATATATAGCCTGGCAATGAGAAAGGGAAGGGGGTGGCTTTTTGAGAGAAAATTTGGGGTGTGAGGATGCGGAGTGAAAGTGAATAATGCAGTGTGTTTCATGTGGAGTGGTCATCCTTGCTGCTGTAGGACCTACTCTTCCGTGTATTTTAATACCTTCCAGAGGGTATCCCTTTACAAAAGCACTGACTCTTCCTTCCTGGTGACTCCCACGGAGGCATAGAATTGATGTGGCCACAAAACACAATAGGCACATTATTCACAAACCAATGGTTTCATGGCTATTTTTCCCATCCACCACCCAACCCCATGTAAGAGGGTACACACACACACCCCATTTATACGAAGCCAATGGCTCGGAAGTGGGTGGCTTGTGGATTGCCAACGTAAATAAATAAATACAGAATGAAGGAGGAAGAACTCTTGGGGGGCATTGGCTGAAAAGAAAAGAGCTCCCAAAGAGACATTGTGGGTGGGTGGAAAGGAGTCCCGTAAATAGTATTGTGGAGGAAGAGCCTTGCACCATATACAAGAAGGTTAAAAACATTCACTCCAATGATGGGTTATTGTTATAAATGAAAGTGTTACTTTAAGAAATTGACACTTAACCAAAATAAATGACACCCGAGCCCATTTATTTTGGGCATGTGTGACACCCGTGAGCTTGCCGTGGTATAGACTCTTTTTTTATCCCTCTCACAGCACCCAGAAGAGGGTTTGGGCGGAGGGGTGAAATCAATGGTTCGGAAGAAACTTCAAGGGTGGGCGAAACAAAGTGTGAAGTAACTGAGTTCAAGAGTCTCTGCCAGCAAGTGTCATGTTTTCCCACCCACACCAAAAGTCCCGGGGGGATGTGCAAATAGACAACTGGAAAACTTCATTTACTAAACCCACCCCCTTATCCACATCTCCCCCAAAAACCAAACCCATCAAAAGAAAAAGAAAAATCCAACCCAAAAGAAAAGGAGGGATGAATAATTCCTACGAGAGCCACCAGCAGAAAAGGAAAAAGGAAAGATTTATGGGTAGATACACAATTTTTCCTCCAATTAGTACTATCGGAGACCTAGCCATACCCACCCAAAATCCGCGTCCAAAATACCCAAAAAGTCATGATAGATGTGCGTAGATTGTGCTAAGAGGGAGTGATTAAAAAAGAAGTCTTCGTAAGCATGGTCATAAATTTTCTTTTAAAAAAGAAAGTCAACCAAGTAAAAGAAACTTGACACTGATTAGCGCAATTTTTAGAATTATTTTGCTTAAATTATGTACATATAACTCAAGTTTGGACGCTTTCTTCGGTGGACTGAAAGAGGAGAATATTGAGATGGAGACATCTTCTGATTATTTACTCGGCGTCTTCATTTCTTTGCAAAAATCAACCAAGCTTTTCTTTTACTTTGTAATGTGTTATGTATGTTCACAAATGGAGGCGCCTGGTACCAGGCGTATTCATTTCAATGAAACCTAAATCTTTTATTGAAATAATATTTAATCAAAGATTAAGTTAAAGGGAAATTCAGCAATATATTTTCCCTTTAAAAGCTTTAAAAAAATTACAAAAAGCTCAAGTAATGTCCTAAAGAGAATTTTCAGATGAAATATTTCCCCGGACTTACCTTTTGTACTAAATTTAAAAGGTTCGCCAATTTTTATTTATTTTGTAACATTGAGTGCATAAAAATATAAAAAGTTTGTATTTTAACAGAGGTCAAATAGATTTGGTTAAAGGAAAAGCTTTTAAGCTCCTTGGAGAAATTTTAGGAATTTTGGTTATATAAATTGACTTTTCTCAAAATATTTTTGAGCATATCAAGGAACTTTATGTGGCGCCCTGAATAGGGGGGCACCACAAGGGGGCTCTGGTCAACTCCCCCAGTAACCTCTACCCTCGTCCTCGAACTAACCTACAGAGCACTTTGAGCTAGCAGCCATCCCCGCACAAGGCTGAGCTCCGACTGACTCTACTCTCATCATCCCTCTTTACTACTCTCCTATAATTACTCTCTCAGTGCTCTCCTATATTCTCTTGAGGATTCTCGTACTCTCTCTCACCTATTTGAGGGTTTGTAACCTGGGGGCAGAAGCCGTTGCCGAGGGAAGGGCAGCCGTTACAGTTACCGCCAATCTAAGGGTACTCACTCTATGAGCTAGGTTAATATTCGCTGGATAGTGAGTCGGATGCTACATTTAAAAAAAAAACATTGAAACCTTCAGACCAAAAACTTGTCAAATTCTCGAAGACCAAGACTAAATCTTATCTAAATTCGTGTATTCCTTTTTGAAATATAATCATTCTCACAGAATAAAAAAAAACATATGGACTACGAAAGACAAGGAGAATTTTGTAAATAAAAAAAGACAGAAAAGAAAAGAACTTAATACCTCACTCATCCTTCTGTTTCGCTTAGAATCTGCTGCACAAGACAATAAATCATGTAGTTTCTGGGAATGCTCCTGAAAGGTTGTTATTGCATTGTTTGTTCTCCCGAGAGATCAGCATTACTTTACCCAAATCTCTCCATGGTATGTATGTTGTGTTGCATTAAAATCCCATGGACCTGCACAAATCCCTGCAAACGAGATCTTTCAATTCGCCATCAGACGAAAGCTTCCAAAAGGTACTTTACGTCCTTCTCTATAAAAATGACTAAAACATCATGATGGATTGTATGCAGACTTTTTCCTGGCATGATGAAAAATTCTTTGCTTGTTTGCTTGAGTTTTTTTGTTTGTATGTCTACACTTCAACATCATCATGGGCTTTCGTGGTAGGGAAAAAGGGATATGGTGTGCGACTAAACAAAGTCTAATTGGAGGACCCAATTAACACATCATCTGTTGGGATTTTTTTGCACTCACATTCTGGCAGAGAAGCCAACACTCGGGGTTTTGTAATTTAATTTATTTTCGACACCATTTGAGACAAATGCGGAGTTGCAAGCATATGAAGCTCATCAGTGTTGCCGGTACACAAGCCACCTGAGCGCCGGGGATAACACAATTTTCCTTGAGGACTTTTTTTGTAGTCTCAGGGCGTAGGGGTGGGTGTGGGTGGGGCTTTTTAGGAAAGCATATCTCGGCGAGAACAAATTGCAGACAATTTGTGGGCGGATTTGTGGGGCAAAAGGAAAGGGATGTGTGAGGCATGGATGAAATTATTAAAATCGAATATGTTTGCGTGTTGGGGAGGCGTGCTGCGGGAGAGCCGCCACATTAGAATGATTTTATGCATTAGGGTTGATTAGCATAATCCTCCCCCACCCCCACCACATACATCTACTTTCCCACATCAAGACTGTGGGAGAGGGTGACAAACATGGGAGAGAAAGGTGTGATGGGAATTTCCGTGTAACATCCATACTGCGGGTTATTTGTGGTGGTGGTTCCTTGTGGTGTACAACAAGCTATACCCCCACCCCCGCCACGTCCATGTATTAAATCACTTACACACATTGTTTCGAGAGTGAATCGAGTTCTTATGCTAATACCACGATTTATGTGGTGCGCTATTTTAACTCAAAATTTCCATAAGTTCCAATTGATTTCCATAAGGAGCTCTGTGCGATGCTATATAGCACCCACCCCCTCCCCATAAAATTCATGAGAATGCAAAATTCTAATTTATGCGTTTCAACTACCCCCCGGGATATCCAACGGTATGTTTAGTGATGAGAGAGCATAGGGGGAGGGTGTGGTAAGAAAAAAATCACCTCTCGCATGTAAATTCTCGCATACAAACTCCTGAGGACTGTAACAGGGTGCGAGATGAGAAATGGCGGAAGCACCTTCGAGAGGTGATGGATTTTCACGGAAATAATTTCCCTCCGGAAACATTTGCCAAAAAGTGTTGGAGCAGATGGGGCTTCCGTGGTGCACAGAGGTTTCACATTTCTGCAAATACCACCCGGTATACACGATGTGTCACACATGGCCCCCATACGGGAGCCTCTGTGTGCCATTTCAAATACATCCTACGAAGGAATCTTTTCCCTTCAAGCATATTTACATAAGTCACTCCCCCGCTTAATCCGCTTAAGGTGGATTTCACACAAAATTCATACATTCGTCTGGCCTTGCCATCGTGGATTTTTCCTCAGGTGGAGGTGTTGCGAAGTTTGATCCAAATTCAACTTCTTCCCTTATTAAATTTTTAACACATTTACACACATTCAAAATAAATTTAACGTTTTAAAGCTACTTCAGTGTGATAGAAAATCCTCTCAACGTGTCTTTATATCATTCACTCAAGGGGAAGGTGCCTTTAATCGCCTCATCAATTGGAAAAAAAGGTAATTTGAGAAATGAGAGAAAAGTAGTTTTCATGAGTGCCGGAATTGTTGGAGCTCTTTTCAATGGGATTGTGTGGGTGGATTTAAAGTTTTCCATTTGTTCAATTTATTAATGATTTTTTACTGAAATTTTTGTCATTCTCAATATCCAGAATTATCCATTTGTAATATGTGTAGTGTAGTATATTCGAAAATTTTCATCGTTGACTTTGAGTAAATAAAATATGTATAAAAAAATTTATTATCACAAAAGTCGAATAGATTCTGTTAAAGGAGAAAAGTTTTATAACTTTAAATAAAATTTCAAGGAGATTTTAAGATTTAGACAATTTTAAAAGAAAACTTCATGAAATTCTTAATATATTTCTGGGAATATAGATAGATAGACAGATAGATAGATATATGTTTATTCATCTCATTAAGGATTTCCCACCCCCCCCCCCCCAGTACATCAAATATACATGAGTATTGAGAGAAAGGTGCCCCCTGGGCTTTAAGCTCTTAGAATAAATTATGATTAAAAAAAAATTTTTTTAAAGGATTTTTTTTCTAAAAAATATCCAAGAATCCTTTAAATAAAAACAAAAAAAGATAACGTAGAGCATGCGCGTAGAGATAACGAAATTTTGGGGGGAGTTATTTTGAGTTTAGGATTGAAAATTTAATGCATGACATTTCTTTGGATGCATGACCTAAGTTTTTATGCATGACATTTTTTCTAGATACATGACTTAAATTTTTTTATGCATGACACTTTTTTTGAGGTCCATGACCTAAGTTTTTTTATGCATGACAATTTTTTTGAGGTGCATGACATTTTTTTAGATGCATAACCTAAGTTTTTTATGCAAGACATTTTTTTTAGATACATGACTTAAATTTTTTTATGCATGACACTTTTTTTGAGGTGCATGACCTAAGTTTTTTTATGCATGACAATTTTTTTGAGGTGCATGACATTCTTTTAGATGCATGACCTAAGTTTTTTTATGCATGACAATTTTTTGAGGTGCATGACATTCTTTTAGATACACGACTTAAATTTTTTTATGCATGACACTTTTTTTAGATGCATGACCTAAGTTTTTTATGCATGACAATTTTTTTGAGGTGCATGACATTCTTTTAGATGCACGACCTAAGTTTTTTTATGCATGACATTTTTTCTAGATACATGACTTAAATTTTTTTATGCATGACACTTTTTTTTTTAGATGCATGACCTAAGTTTTTTATGCATGACAATTTTTTTGAGGTGCATGACATTTTTTCTAGATACATGACTTAATTTTTTATGCATGACACTTTTTTAGATGCATGTCCTAAGTTTATTATGCATGACACTATTTTTAGATGCATGACCTCATGTCACAGAGACAATTTTTGTTCTAATTTATTTATCTATTAATCTATATGAAGAAAAAGCAGAACTTTAACCACATTTTGAAACTTTTAATAGAATCTTTCACAATGGCCATTAATAAAAAGCACAATTTCGATTCAATGGAGACACGAGGTCTGTGAATCCTTAGCCACCATCTCCACCCCACCCCACTTCTGGAGTTTTTTTCCTTAAGTAAAATATCCGCACATTAGTGCGCGTGTAATCTATCTCATTACATTCGTGTTATTGCACGAGCCACAAATGCCAATGTGGGAGCTTTCAGACGATTTAATATTATCCTCCAACACGCGGTCTGGCGCAATGGGGGAGCACACGCCTGGGGGGATGAGAACAATCTACGAGGGATGCTGAGAGGGAGGGAGAGAAAGTGCGGAGAGGGTGCAAGGAGCAATATAACTCTCAAGATGTTTGCTAAACATGTCCTTCCGGAAGCAACCCGGGAGAGTCCCCTTTGCTCAACTCCATATTGCGCATTGTTTTCCACAACAAGAAGCACCGAGTGGAACCTTTATTGCCATTTTCATAGTTGACATATTAGAAAATTTTATTCTTCCACGTTCCACCCCCGCCAACACACTTGTAGAGATCGGGGTTTTGTAATTGAGTTTGTCGCTCCGACCGGTCGTTCCATTCCCAGGCACAAATTTATCTTCCTTTTGCACAAGGCGAGGAAACTTTTCATTTACAGAGCACAAGACTCTGCCGCGAAAAACCATCTCGGAGATTGATTTAAATTCTTTCTCATAGTCATTTTGGAAAATTGCGCCATGATTGTGCTACGAAATAAATTCATGACGCAGCGAGCATTGTTGGGGAAATTGTGATGAGGATTTTCATCCTGTTTTGTACAAAACTGTGCCAGGAAATTTTATATTTGCAGTGGAGCTTCAATTAAATGCCATAATTGCTGGGAAAATTTTATATTTGCATTAGTTTTAAGAATAAATTCGTGTTTAAAAAAGTATATTGAAAATTATTTTCTTGAAAATATCACAGAATTTAAATTTTCTGACTTGATATATTCCTGATTTCGACGAAATTTTTATTTATAAATCTATTTTTAAAGAGAGTTCAATATTTCAAAGAATATTGTGTAAAAAATTATATAAAGAATAAGTCTTAACCATCTCAAACATACAAAGAAAACTCATAAAAAAGAATAAGGTTCGTTAATCAAAGCCCAGCTGTACTGTAAAATGAACATGGCATAATTAAATTAGGTGAAAAATTAGCATTTGGATTTCTCCCATTTAATTCCATGTCATTTTAAGCTCTCTAGTGAGAAAATACGACTCATTTTCCAACCAATTCATCTCTATCATGCTCTACTCAGAAAAAAGTTTTCTCTCTCCTACATGCAGTGGAATGAAAACTTCCTGGATGGAGGAAAAGGTCAAAGCTGAAAAAAAAGCTATTCAAAGAGTCACAAATCCCTCATCATAGCCTTGTTTTTCAATATTCCCAGCAATATTAATTAAAAAACTTTTCAACGCTGGCAATGTAAAAATTCGCAGAAATTGAAAATAAATATTTATCCTGCAGTGCAGTTAAATTAATAAATGCATCAAATGAATGGAAGAATTATTTTTCTTTGAGATTTAAAGAAATTTTCCGTCTCTGCTGCTGGGGAAAGACGCTGAATACAAACAGGTGTAAATGCTTCCGCTTCATGAGATTATTTTATTTCCTCTCTTCCCTTTTCAAGGGTCCCATCTGTGTTACAACGTAGTCGTCGTATCAAATAAAATATCCACTGATAGGTTTTTTTACGAATGAATTTATAATATTGATGGAAGGAAGGGAAAAGACTTCCGGAATGTAGATTGAAGTTGGAAAATTAACAGGAAGGATGAGGTTTCATTTTATATCACTTTGACATGAAGTTCAAAAGTAGAATTACAGTCATATGAGAGAAGTACAAAGTGTCATGAAAAGTAATAAGTGTCCAACTTGTGTACAAAGTAACCTGAAGGCAACAATATTGAGAAAGATTGAGACGTTGAAAGAAATCAGTGGTGGATTTCAAGAGTTTTTTGATTTTCTTGCCAAATATTTCCGGTATATTTGATAAATTCCGAATATTTATGATAAAATACGATAAATTTGTAATTTATAGAAAAAAAGCTTTAATTAAATATATCAGAGCAAATACATATAGCTGACCCATCGCTAAATGGCGTGCTTGAGAGAATTCATCACGGCGTGAATAGTCATTTGTATGAAACTTTAAAAATTATTCACGTAAAATACCAGCACATTGTTGAATAAATTGAGAATTATTCTTTACTATGAATAATTTATTGAGGTCCTTAGCACGATGGTGGAACACGATTTAAATTAAAATATATTTTTGTTGCTTTTTCCTGCGTGAGGGTGGAAAAGGAAGATAGAAATTTGTCGTCTTCCACGCATTGCGGAAAAAATATATGGATGAGACTCCGAGGGCTTTTTCCTTTCTTTTCTTTTCTTACCTATCTGTGCTCCGTCTTGGCCACTTTATCCTAAATGGGGCGGGTATACTACCTACCCCAGAACGGAAATAACTCTCAACTTGCGATGTGTCAGGTAACAATGGGGCCAATTTTAAGTAACGACACTCCAAGGAACATTTCTTGTAAAATTGAAGGCAATAAAGGGAAATTTGTTTGCATGAAATACCCATAAATGGAGCGGTTTCTTCTGAAAGTTAAAAAATCCACTCTTCATTTTTTAATTGAACAACTTTCCTACAAAACTTGGAAGCACCTCCCCCCCCGACCACCCTGCAGGGCTCTTCTACACATCGTCCACTTTGAAAGCTCCCTTTTTGCCAATCTTTTGCTCTTGACTTCTTGTGCACTTAAAAGTCAACGAACGGGAATAAAGTTAGGAGGAAAACCCATCAACCTGGAGTTGGTTCTCTTTAGTTGTGGAAATGAGGGAGAGAGAGAAAAAAAAACTAAAGAAATTTGATAAGTGGGCTGAAGGGAGGTGAAAAAAAAATCATGCAAAAGCGAATGGAAAGTTGTTCACGGGGACTGCTGAACGAAGACAAAGCGAGTGAAATTTTTCCCGAAAGGATTCCCCATACGTACAAGAGTTTTCTTGAAAATGAAAACTCCTGGACCGTGTTATTTTTCTCACAGAGCGTTTGTCTTTTACACCACTTGGTGTTGGGTCCTTTTTATAGATAAATAGTGTCATTTTTCCCATTTCTAACTATATTTCACCAACCCCTATTCGCTCTCATCCTCACTACCACCCTCCCTCCACCCTGCCGTGCTGTGAGAGGAACGAGACATAGCGAGGAGGGAGCTTTTCACCTCACCGTGTGCGCGCCAAGTGAAAAATGACATGAATCTTTTCTGTGAAAAATGCTAAAGCTGAGGTAAAAGGATGTAAGCTATTCATCTCAATAGGGTGTATACATTGAATTTTTTAAGCACACGTGTCTCCTAAAATGTTTGCATTTATTTTTCTTTGACACAACGTATGCAAAAGGAATTTTTAAAATTCTCCTTTTTTCCCCAACTTGAAGGATCCTTCAAGTGGAAGTTTGTTTATTCATTAAATAAATCCATTAAGTTATGTTGCTGCATCCTTCTTTATTCTTCCAAATATAATGAATTTTTCGAAAGGAAAAATCTTCGCGATGTTTTCGCTATGAATACTTTCAAGTAGCTTGAATGGAAGAGCTTGGAAGCTCATTATCTTCAACTTTCATTCAACATTCAAATGATATTTCAATCAATTCAACCGACAAAGATTATTGAAAAAAAAAATCCACGGACAATATTCTCAAACAAAATGATAGCCTCAACATAAAAGGAATTTTGATTTATATTAAAATTCCGGATATGCAAATAAGTCGGGAACATTTAATGGGAAATTTCAACTTCACAAAAGATGTTCTACCTACAAGCCAGATAATCAATAAGAAAGCCCATAGAGTTGGTGAAAAGCTTGTCTCTTTCACTAAATGTATTTGCCTATGGTGAGGTCATGACAGAGAGAATAATTTATTGCTATTTGATCGATATATTCCAATCCCCCTTTTATGCAACCCCCCTTTTACTGCGAGGGTGAGATAGAGGGTAACTTCCTGGTTGGAATGCAATAAAATGCCATTTGCACAATTATTATTTTACTATTTAACAAGTTGTCAGGGTGAGTCACATCCTCTTTTCTTGAACATGGGAATGGAAAGTCCTTAATGAAAAAGCGAAATGATCTGTGTATTTTGTACGGTAGAAGATGCGCAGTGATTGAGTTTGATTGAAATCCCAGAAGACGAGTACCCCCATATTTCAAGCTTTGAAGATATTTTAATTAAAATCCTGTGCGACTTTTTCGATTCGCCCATAAGCTCCGGAATCTCCCAGTTGGGATCCACTTTAGGCATTTTGAGTCAATAGCGAAGGATATTTGATTGATTCCCTTGTGATGGATTTCCTCCATTTCCAATAAAAGCTTGCGAGGATGAGTTTTGGTGCGGGATGCGATGGTGTACGCATTAAGAATTCCCAGCTTCAGCGATGGAAAGGAAGTTTTGTTGAAGCTTCTTCACCCCTAAAGTCAATTTCATCTCCGTATGATTTCAATTAACTTCCTATACAGCATGTGTGCCAAGAGATCCTTCTCCCCGCCCCCATACATCCATCCATTCCCCAAAAAGCTCTCATCGTGATGTGTACACAATGCGATCTCATGTATAGACGTTAATTTAATAATGGAACTTGTATTAAGTTAGAATTCCATTAATTCAAATTGCTTGCCGCCGGTTGGAAATTAAATGATGCAGTAAATTGGCATATTCTCTCCCATTTGATATTTATTCGCATTAATGGCTCAAACTTGTACATTATTCTCACATCTCGGTGTGACCACCTTGAATTGCATGTAATTTGCCCCCGTAATTGCTGAGGCAACCACAGATCGTTATTGGATGAGCTCTGTGTCGAGATGGATTGATGAAGAAAATGGGCCATGGGAGATTGCTATCAATTGCCATACATATATAGACGAACCCTCAAGAATCGAAATTTAAATTTTGCCTTCCTTTTGGTAATGTCAATTCACACCCCCTCGCGATTCAGCAATTGGAATCGCGTTTGTCTCAATCCATGTCACGAGATCATGGAGATTTATTTGAACATGGAAGAGCTTATAGTCTTCAAGGGGCGGGTAAATGGTAAATTTTCCGCGTGAATTCATCATTTTTCTTTAAGTTTTTTTTTTTAAATTCTCGAATCATTCTTCCTTATTGGAAATCAGATTGTTTTTGGTTGCTTTGTGATTCACGAATCATTTATACTTTTGATTTCTGTGGTTGTTCTCGAATCATTTCTAATTTTTTGTGATTCACGAATTATTTTTTGGTTTTCCAAATGTCCAAAAGAATTCCTAAAATATTATTTTTTTAAGATTCTTGTTATTTTATGAATCTAGAATCAATTTTATGGTTTCCAAATAGTCTAGAATCATTTTTGGTTTCTTGCGATTCTTCAGTTTCTTTAAATTCTCCACTAATTTTTCATTTTCTTTAAGAATCCCGAATCATTTGTGGGCTTCTAAAGACTCCTAATTTTTCATAGTTTCTTGAATATTTTGTTTTATACAAAGAAAAGGAAGAAATTAAATTTCCACAGTTCATAAGATTCTAAAAAAAATCCTAAAGATTCTTGAATCATTTTTTAAATGTTAGGAAGCACCTCCACAAGAATCATAAATATTCTTACAATTATTTTTCGTTAATGAGAAGCCCCCCAAGTTTTCGTTCATGCGGAAAGAAATATATAAAAAAGCTCATTTGTTTCCCATGCTCCAAAAATTCAATGGGTGGAACATGTGAAACACGATGGAATCAAAATTTTATTTTCGACCTCGCCCAAAAAGCTCGCATCTGCCTCCACCTGCACCACCTTGTCGCCCTATTTGCAAAACTTCACATGTGAGCACACAAACAGTGCAATTGCAGCGATTTTCCCTACGATGGCCTCTCCTGAATTCTCTCGGTGAATTTTCATGGAGCACAAGAAAACATTCATCTCCCACTCCAAATATGGAGAACGAGTGAGTAAGGGAGGAGGGTTTGCACGCGGCAAAGACGTCCCAGAAACCCCCCTTAAGAATGAAGTGATGTTTTATTCATTCGAGAATGGGGCGACGCTTTTCACAGACAACACTCTCATACATAGATAAAATTGTGTTCAATTGATTTTTCGCCCTTTCCCAGCCCCTCCGGCGTATGTGCCCCCCGTTTGGAATCATTTCGCAGGCAGTTTATTTCAATGAATAAAACACACAACTCGAAATTCGATGAATTGGATGGAATTCGTGGTTGCGAGTTGGGGCAATTCATGTGAAAAACATGCCCCATTATTAGTGTTTTTACAGCTAAAATCACAATCATTCGACAAAAATATCATACCCTGTGTTTGATCATTGCAATTGTGGCAGTGATTACTTGTACAAGTGGCTACGGAATTGCCCACAATTTGCAGCTTCATGCGCGGGTTACGTTGGGGGTGTGTGTGCAATGGGGGTGTGGGGAAAATTGTTTTTAATACCATCGAAAAATGATGCTGTGTTAGAATATTTTGTACTTAACAGCCCGGAAAAACCTCAATGTGCCAAATTTGAAGGTTTATGGTTGAAAATTTTCAGTTGCTGATGGAATAATTAGGGGATGTGGGGTGTGTGATGAAATTTCGCGTAAACTACATACAATAGGAGCTTTTGGGAGCTTTTGAAAATTAATTAAAAGCCCGTTGGAATTTTCTTCTGTGCAGTTTTTAAAAGGTAGCGATTTAAATAATATTTCTTGCCCTACAATTTTCCTGATTTTCCTTTATTTCCCTTTTTTTTAATCTCTATGAGAAATGTGATTTTTCGAGCATAATCTTGAAATTCACGCGTGAATAAATTTTCTTCAGTTTTGTCTAATTTCTTGAAAATTGTAGGTTAGTATACTGATTTTTCGACATTTTATCAATTGATTGAATTTTCCTTAAAATTCTTTTACAGAATAAATCAGAAAATAATCAAATTATTGAGAACTTTTGAAAATTTATGGAAATCTGTTGAAACATCCCTAATGAATACATAATCTGTTATACAAAGAAGGAAGAAAAGGATAAAATTTCGAGGGAAATTTAGGTTATTCCATGCATGTTATTTTACAACATTATACCTGAGCCAGGGCTTTCTCGTATTCCCAAGTATGTAAGATAGTATCAAAGTCGCTTCCTTGGAGGAAAATGAATTAATTTCCATACAACTTGGAAGCTTGTTTAATTTGATCGCATTCTGAATAATATCTGAGTGAACTCCGCACGCAGATTTTGCCGTATTTACGTGCAGCACAGACACGTCATATGGGAGTGAAGGACTCCCGAAGCAACTCCTATTTGGTTATTTACAAATTACATTCAACTTGAGTTACTGATTCAATTAAATTAGTATTAATCCTGTGAGTTGATGTATGTACTTCAATATTGAAGCTTATATTTCCGTGTACGTCGGATGCATATCTAAAAGCAAATTGTTGGATTTTGCACACACACACACACCCTCATCTTCATCTAGGATCATCCATATGTGAGAAAGCAGGGAGCTTTTGAAGCTGTCGAGAGGGATGGAGAGGAGCTTTCTCTCCGATCCACAAGCAATATCCGTCTCAGGTTCTCTGCATTTCCGCCTCAAATTTACTCGAAATGTTTCCTCATCATTGTAAACGAGGACAATAGACACTTCCTCCCGTCTCCTTTTTCTTTTTCTCCTTTTTTTTTCATTTCACCATGTGAATGACGGGATTCTCTGGGTTTTCCAGTTTTTTTATGTCCTCTCTACCTGTACCTTCGTTTACCCAAGCATTTTTGTGAAAGGAGTTTGAAAAATTGATTTTTCCACACCTTTTTCCCGCGTCCAAACGCGCAGACAAGGTATAAAAATCTTCCACCGCATCGTCCAACATTCCAACTCGCAGTGACAATTTAAGAAGGTGCTAATTTAAAGCCTTATCCACGGAATGGGAAAATGCGCCAAACCCCATGGTCAGAGATATACTTTTTTTTCCACTTGAAATGCTTTCTAAAATATTAAAACATTTATCATTTTGCCCGTGTGGCGGACACGAGGACGACAGAAGCGGAAATGGAAGAAGGGCACCAAAGAGAGACAGAGAAGAAGAAAAAACAACACCCAAGACCCGGAGCTTTTCCCTCATCTTTCAGCTTGGTGAGTATTTTTTTATCATAAGCACCTTTTCGTGAACCCAATTTCCTTCTGGCTTAATTAACTCTAATTAATTATATTCATTCTTTTTATTGTTCGCCACCGGGGCTAAAGTATGAAGGGTGATCACCAGAATTATTTCTCATTACGCATAACGATGTAGACATACTTAATACACTGACTGACGCCATTTTACGCCTTGTCTTTTCCAAACTAAACGATGTATGAAGATGGAAAGGAGGAAACATTCTCTTCTGGGTCCTGCATGAGCTTTCCGCCATTAAAAAAATAAATTATTTATTTCAAAATTAAGACCAAGAACTTAAATTTTTTTTTAGATAGTTACAGCCTAATTTAACTAGAAGATAGAACCTTCGAATTTTTTAAAATCATTGAAAGATTAAACCAAGAAAACTAAGATTTTTCCTGAATATTTTCTCATTGATTTAAAATGGAAAAATGTGCCTTCTACTAAACTGTTGAAAAACCCATGATTTTTTTTAATTTCCTGAATTTTTATGATCCGTTAAATTTTCACTTTATTTAAAAATTTATTCTATGTAATGAAAATAGCCCAAAATTAGTCAATAAAGTAAATCATTCTGAATAAATGAACAAACGTCGGGTTTACTAATTCAAAAGTCCGGAAATTGTGGTGTGTGTCGGATCGTATTTCGGTTGTTTCAATAAAATTAATCCAAATAGGGGATTTGTATGTACATAATCCCATTGCTATGTTGGAAGCTTCACCTCACACCTTCTATACAATGCAATAACTAATTTTATAATTATATCGTACAACATCCACTGAACTAAGAACAAGCAAGGCACTTAAATTAGGCAAATAGACATTGTTGCTATGTGGATTGGATGGTTAGCAAAGTTAACCCCTTATGCTTGGGACAAACCAAATACAGACCAATAATAATGCCAAATATAATCACATTTTCGCCCCCAAAGTGGGACTGAATTGAATATCTCCATATTCCCAAACTCCAAAGCTTTGCAATCTTCTGCGATAAATAACTATATTTGCCTCGTAGTAATATTGTATTAAACTATGTAGAGAGTAAATCAATAATGCATTTTGCGTATTATTAACATGAGAGCAACCAAAAGCATGGTATTTTGAGGGGCTTTGGGATGTGATTTGGTGCACAACATTGGGGGGGCTTTCCAGTCAATGGTGTGGCCTCTCATGGGGAGCTTAATAAATTATCGTAATTGCTAATGAAGTCTAATTATTCCCTAAGGTCAACAAATGCCCATTTGCCATCATCTGGGGAATTGATATGGCAGCAATACACCCGGTGCCAGAGGGTTCACTACCAGTTGTTTGGCACGCAGGGTGGAAAGAATAAATCCGCATTATATATCTTAATTACTCAACTGATGAGATTCATTGATGTACCATCGATATCTCCTTTTGACCCACAGGCTAAAACAATAAGGTTCAATTTTCCTTTCACAGTATCTTACGTAGTAGTAGTAGTAGGTATAATCCCATCAACACGGCCAAAATTTCCATTACAACGTGAAGGGAAATTTAAGCAGAAAGTTTCAAAATGTCTGAATCTTCACAATCTCAATCACTTTCCTGAGAGTTGTAGTCTACTTAAAACTTCAAAAGCTCTATCGTTTTCATTGAAATTTCAGCAAAAACCACCTCTTGGTGAAAATCTAATTAAAAACATCTCCTTTCCAACCCCATGGGACGCCTTAAAGGTGTTTTTCAGCGTCACAATGTGGTTTGTGAGGAGGTAAGAATTTTATCTAACCAAAAATTTCTCAATGTTTTTTCCCACGCGATGCCTCTTTCCCTATTCCATTCGCAGCTTTTGCGAAAAAAGCTCCCAATGGTACCCAGAGGAATATTTAAAATTCCAACCACGAATGAGGCAAAAAAAATCTAGTGCCAAAATTTATATACGCGTTTAAACGTTTTTCATTTTTTTTCTTTTCTTTCACACATTTTGCAGTTAACTCCTTTTTGGTGTACGAGTAAAAAAAATCCCCAACTAAAGAGCTTTGGGAGCTATTTTTCCACCCTTAAGGGATTTTTGGCTGCGGGATAACTTTTGTGGGGTGGAATTAGCGTGACCCCTATTGTTGAACCATTTGCGCGTGAATTAATTTGTGCTAAGGTGGTGTTGAAGAGGAGAATCTTTCACATGATGCTCATTTGAGGGTACAGAGTTGAAGGGTTGTCTAAGAAATTCCAAGAATGTCTTGAAGGATTTACGAAGGATTCGTCTTTCAATCGAAAGAAGTTTATTCATTTTATGGCCTTTAAAACTTATTACGGCCGTTTAAGTTCATCTTTAAAAATTGTTTAGAAGGTCAGATGAAGTTTGCTTTTAAATGAATCGTTGCTAAACTCCTTGACCGATTTGAATAAAATTTACTACATAGTTAGAGGCAATGAATGACCATTGAAAAATAATTGCCAATAATTTCTCTTTCTCGACAGAGAGATATCTATTCTCTCCATTCTTAAATGTGCTTGAAAGTTTGATTTACTACACTACTAGATGATTCTGAGCAGCAAGAATAAATCATTCCAAAGAATACATAAGACGATCTTTTGACCTACTTTGAGCTTTCATGAGAGGATTCCACAAAAAAAAATAGAGCATTTTAATCCATCTGAGAAAATATTCATTTCCACGGAGAAAAGTCAAGCAAAGGGCAAAACTTTCAGTGCAACCGTATTTGGGGTGAAGAAGTCAACTAATTGGAAATAAATTCAATCAATAGATATTGGAGCACACGGTGTTTGGTTTGGTTATGTGAGTGCGAGATATTTGGCGAATACATATAAGATTTTGCTTTCTTGTTTGATAGTCAAATCACCAAGTTTTGCACCCAGAAGCACGAATTGCTCCCCGCACTGCCATGAAATGTTCATTTAATGGATTTTGCGATAGTTGAGATAAATGAAGTGTTCATATTACGCTCTCGTATCGAACAACCCGCCCCCATACACCACCCACACCACCCCCCATACCCCCAAACCATTTGATTTATCATCCAGCAAACCACTGTGAGTCTCTCAAGAAGCCACACTTAATTCCAAGAAGCTCCTCCACTGACTTACAATCCCCGCATAAGAGCTCTTTCATATCCCTTCTATCCCGCCAATACCAAACACCCCCGCTAGCATCCCTGTATCACATAACTTTCCACTTTGAGTGCTCTACTGCTCGAGGGAAGGGAAGGAGTCCTCCGTGTATGCCTTCCTGTTGCAATTGATTTATATTTCACGTAAATGCACCCAAAATTTGAAATCAATGTAGAAAATTCAATTTATATTGATTGGCGCACAATTGCAAAATTGTTGCAGTTTTGTTATCAATTTTGTGTCCATAATACAATATTCAATCGTTATTGAGATTGCACGTTGCTTTTTTAAACTAATAATGTTAAATTTTAAAAAAAATAATGTGAATTGAATTCAGTGAATCATAAAATTAATTCAAAAACAATTATGATCAATATTTCAGGTTGAATTAATTAATTAATTTGCATACTGCATTTGGGGGGAAAATGGAAAGAGAATTATATGTGGTGCATGCATACAATGTCGATAGATTTTAGGGTAATGAACTCTATTGGGACTAATAAATTAAGTAAATACAATACGATCATTAAAATAGTTTGTTTGAATAATAAAATACAATTTTATCCAAAAGTTATAAATACCTACTGTTTGCATCAAAAAATATTTATTCATAATTTTATGAAAAATAATGTTTTTTTAATAATATTTTATTATTTATTTAAATATTTTCTTTTTGAATCATTTAAAAATTTAAAAATTTAATTTAAAGATTATATTTAGGTCAAATAAAATAAATTTGTCAGACAGCCATTTCAGATACATAACCTGATAGTATATAACGTGTAGGAAATAAAAAATTAATCAGTTAACTGATTCAGTAAAGTGATATTAATTAAATTGATCCACATTTTTGGATATTGAACAAATTGAATTTTATATCATTATTTTAATTTGATTTATTTGCTGACAAAGGTTAATTTAAATAATTTCTCATATGGATGAATGGTTCAAATTGAAAGAGAAGTTTTTTTTTGTAATTCATATAAATAAAACTATATAATTAATATTCAAAAAAATGTTGAAAAGATTTTTAATTTTATTTTTCTTAAGCTGACAAACCTAAAAAATTTTCCAAAAATCCTAATTCTTTTCAGGACTGAAGTCTTCACAATTGTTTACGCACGAATTTCTATCTACTAGACGGACTAGACGTAACCCAAGTTTTTCCTCTTATTTTTTTTAAAGAATAGTTAAATTTTAATTGCTATATTTGAAGAGTCTTCTTCTATTTTATTAGTCACGAGACGGTTTGTTTTTTTTTTAAACCTTTTTATTATAATTTGTAGATCAAAAGAAACAGCGTCTGCTTTTTTTTTTAAACAATTCGAGGCCTTAATTATAAAAATTTAAAGTTTTCTAGACTACAAAAAAATTTTACCAAAAGAACTGCTTCATTGAGCTGTAAAAATTATAGGGGAGTGAGGGTGAAAGTTGGTTTTGCTGATGTTTCAAAATATATCAGGAAATATATCGGAAAATGTGTTTTTCCTTCAAAGCTGTTCTATATAAAAGTACGAGGTAAATTGTCGCTTCGCTCTAATTTACCTCGCCCCGCTTCGCGGGGATTTGTTGCGCTTCGCGCAAATTTTAGTGAGATAGAAAATGTGATGGTTTATAAGTAGATTAGAGGAACTTATTAATCCCAAAAAAAATTGCAAAGAAATCCTGTTCAAACAGTATTTCCGGCGCCAAATTCAAAATTCGCTAAAAGTAATACAACAATTTAGAAAAGTAATAGAACCGATAAAAAGTAATACAGTCTGTAAAAAAAGTAATACAGCCTTAAAAAAAAGTAATACAGCCGTTAAAAAAGTAATACAGCCTTTAGAAAAGTAATACAGCCTCCAAAAAAGTAATACAGCCGTTAGAAAAGGTAATACAGCCACTAACAAAAGTAATACAGCCGTTTAAAAAAATAGTACAGCCGTTGAAAAAGTAATAGGCTTAGAAAAGTAATACAGCCTCCAAAAAAGTAATACAACCGTTAAACAAAGTAATGCAATCACTTAGAAAAGTAATACAGCTTCCAAATAAAGTAATACAGCCACTTAGAAAATTTATACAGCCTTTAATAAAAGTAATACAGTGTTTAAAAAAGTAATACAGCCGTTTAAAAAAAATAATACAGCCTCCAAAAAAGCAAAACAGTCACTTACAAAAGTAATACAGTCTCCAGAAAAAGTAACACAGCCACTTACAAAAGTAATACAGCCGTTAAAAAAGTAATACAGTCTTTAGAAAAGTAATACAGCCTCCAAAAAAGTAATACAAAGTAAAACAAAGTAATGCAATCACTTAGAAAAGTAGTACAGCCACTTAGAAAATTGATACAGCCTTTAATAAAAGTAATACATCCTCTAAGAAAAGTAATACAGTCTTTAAAAAAATAATACAACCGTTAGAAAAGGTAATACAGCCGATAAAAAAGTAGTACATGAGATTTATATGGGGGCTACCTGAAGGGGGGCTTTGAGGGGAAAATGGATACGGGCACTCGAAACCGCCTGATATAAGGAGCCTCTGTGCCAAATTTCATCGCGTTCGGACAAACGGTGTAGATTTGTATAGCCGAACACGACTGAAGATTACCAACAAACAGACCTTTCTTTATTATATAGATAGAAAAGAAAACCTATAAAACTGTTCTATATTTAACAATTTTTCCAATGCAGGGAAGCTATACAAATAATTATTTTAGAGAGCTTTCTTCCAGTATTACGTCCTTTTTTTATAATTTCAGTAAATTATTAAAAATAAGGACCTTATAAACGGCACTCCTATTAGATCGAAAATCGTCATTTTTAGCATTTCAGGAAAATCCATAAATATCGACAAAAATTGATAGAAAATGATAAAGCATTATCTAACTCATCCCCATGGCATTTTCCTATATAATCTAACCATTTTTCATAAATACATACACGCTTCAAATGTAATAAAATACTGTACTGTGTGGGATGGGGTATTGTGTGCAATCATGCGGAGGTTGGGAAAAACAATAAAATAAACAGTTTGTGATGGAAAATTCACTTCAATATCAAAATGGGTTTTTCGCAGGAGTATGGCAATTGCTTATGTTTTATCTGATTTACTTTTGCAACTTCAAACTCCCATCGAAACTCCTCTCTGGTACGATTGAGTGCGCATTCAATTGAAATCGGCGTAAGTTTCTCCACGAGTGATTGGTGTGCTGGAGAAGAAGGGTGGTTGCAATTGATGGGGTGCGGCAAGACTACACACGATTGCACGTCCATAGCGTGATGGGAAGAAATAAAATAAGAGCGCACACGGGTATTGAATTCTCTCTCTTCATACAGCATCCAACTGCGTTTGCACATTTCCCCCTTTGGTTTTCCGATATAAACTCCATGTAGCTTTTCTTAAACTTACCCACATTCTCTCATCCCCTCGCTATGTGCCCTCTTTAAACTCGTCAGCGCTTTGTATGTTGTACACACATAGTACAGATATATATGGTCACATGTTGGGGTAGAGAGAAGACAAAGTTTCAGCAAATAATCGTTAAACTCCGCATTTGGGATGAATTTAAAATCCTTCAAGTCATTTAAAGGAAAAAGGGCAAAGAGCTCGAAAACTAATAAACTGCGATGCCTTTCGTCTGTCGCCTCAATTCCGTAGACAATTTGGCGTAATCACTTGCTCCAGCATATCAATCCAGAGGCATGACGATGAAATCATCCACATCAATTGTTCCACAATTTTCGTCTAGGGATGTGTTTTTCGTGTTCATAAGTCGCAAATTGCCCCAAATTTCAAAAGAAGGTGGTACACCTCCTTCCACTTCCACTCCCCCACCCCTCAAGAAAACCCCGTGTGTCGACAATTTCATCACGAAAGCCCCCCCAGTGGGAAATCCTACAGACACACACGTACATGTACATGGAGTTCAAACAACTCCTTCACGTTGCAAACTGACGGATATTTATCAAAATTTGCAAATGTATGGCACAAAACAAATTCCCTGTGCTTTCCACAGAGAAATTGCTTGAAACTAGAAAATTCACCAAATACCTTTTCCCACGAGTGAGATGAATACGAAAGGAGTGTGTGACAGTATTGATTTTTTCCAGGATCCCAAAACACTCTGTTTTGATTGCCTCCAGGCTGCAGTTTCAGTTTAGTTGAGCAGTTTACTTCTTGATAAGCTTTTTTTTGTACCAAAAAGATCAATGAACTTTCCGAGGGGAAATAATTCTCATACGTCTTATAAAAAGAAAATTCTTACAATGTTTAATTGGCAAAACATTTTATAGCCGTAAAAAGTTCTTTAAGCTATATCATGTGATTCTATCTGACAAAAAACATTATTAGTATAGGTAATAATAACAAGAACAATTTTTTTTCAATTCTGTAGCAATTGTTTTGTAAAAAAAAACTCATTTAATTAAATTTTGAAGCAATTAGAAAAAAAATTTATGCAGAAGATACGGAGAAAAACAATTTGGAATCTAGTTGTTAAAACATTTTGTACATATTCCAGATAATTAAAACTTGGAAACAGCACGGTCAATTTTCACGAAAATTCTGATTTTCCCAGGAAATTGTTTGTAAAATAAACATCACTTATAATTTTACCTTTGAATGACAATTTTATGAAATTTATGATTTTCCGAGAAAATTCACCCACTCGTTGGGAGACCAATTATGATTTTCAGTGTTTTTTTTTCAAATTTCAGGAGCATTTTATAGTGTTTTCCAAGTATCATCGCCTAACCGATAGAATCGATTAATTAGATTTCAGGCTATAGTAATGTTACACAGAAAAAAATCATTTAAAATTATTTTCCTTCACGCTTATAAACTTTTTAGTGCACTTAATAAGAAACTACATATATGTACGTAGGTACATAAAATTTGTAAATAAAAATAATTTAATTGTAGCGAAAATGGAAAATTCTGTCTTAACACGTAATCTGTTTTAACCTCTAGGCCGCCAAGCGGGGTCGTTGAACGACCCCAGCCCTATATTTCGTGCTACAACTTAATAAATATAAAAGTTAGCGTTCCCATCTTTTGGAAATAAGTTCCTTGGTTATCTGAGGAGGTTGTGTAAAAATTTCAGCTCAATCCGACCACCACAAGAAAAGTTATTAAGGAAAATGTAGAAGAAGGGAATTCAAAAATTGGTGTAACGGCCATGCTGCGGAAAATTTCTTAGAATGAAGTTAGTCACGTCATGAACCGTGTGCTAGTGGGGTTGTTTTTATTTCTCACCCTACCTTCTCAGTGTCAAAATTATCGCGAATAAGTAGCATAAATCGCATAAAACATAGTCAGAAGCACATAAGTGTTGAAAAGAATAAAGAATTTTCTAGAAATATTGCCATTTATCACGGTGCGGGAAATGAGGGGAATGTAGGAAAGTAGTGAAAAAAATCACAGCTAAAATAGCAGTTGCAGTCAACTTCGTGGCAAATTTCTCAAGAAGAAATTGTAAAAAATGAGTGAAAAATGTTTTTCCATAATATCTTCTTCTACGTATTTTGTGGTGGAAAATTTGTGATGCAAGGGGCAAGAGGACTATATAAGGAGTCTAAAGGTAGTGACCCGACAGTTCCCGGTTTTATAGTTTATGAGAAAATCGACTTCCTTCTTGGGGTCGTTCAACGACCCCACCTTGGCGCTCTAAGGAAGTTCCAAGGTCTTGGCGGCCTGCAGGTTAAGTTTTCTTGTGTAGCTTTATTAACTAGATTTCTTTTCTAAACAATTTGAAGGTGATTTTTGTGAAATCTTCATAGAAAACTTTTCTTTTGGTAATCATTTTTTTTGTGTGAATTATTGTAAAACGCGCAGAAGACATATCGGGTTAAACTTGTACGTTCTTTACTCGTTACATCCCCTTTTTCTCAACTCAAATTAACATGTATAAGTTTAAAAACTTTTTAAGATATAATTCTAAAAATAAATCCACACGAAGCTATAAAATAGTGAGACTTGAGCTTTGCTTCTCAGTTGTGTCGCGAAAATCAACCCGTTAAGGAAATGTGGAGCACTTTTATTGTGATTCTGTGCTTTTTCCTTCATTTATGGCAGAAGAGAACCTTTTATAAACTTGTGTGGCAAATGCCAGGACCTTCCTTGTGGTTTTTTAATAAGAATTTTAGTGGATTTAAACGTGGAATTCCTCGGGGAAATATATTTTTCAGAATTATAAAAGAATGTTTGACAAATTACAAAACCCCCCTGCGATGCTGGATCGGAACTACATTTTACATTATTTTAGAAGAACCGGAAGATATAAAAACTGTTCTAAATTCTCAGCATTGCCTCAATCATCCATTTACTTATGAATTTGTTAAACCCTTTTTTGGCAATGGATTGAGTACTATTTCAAGTGAGATAATCAAGAAGTTATATCTGGATTTTCATGTATTAAAAAAAGAATTTTCTTTCTTAAAGCTCCTCAGTGGAATGTTCATCGCAAACTGCTCAATTCGACGTTTAATACGAAAATTTTTAAGTCTTATCTTCCCATTTTCAACAAAGAATCCAAAGTTCTAGTCTCTCGTCTAGAAGAACTTTGTAATAAGAGGGAACCTACAGATATCTGTTTGTACACGAAAGCTGTAACATATGATGCAGTTTACCGTACGTAACTACTAATTAAATAAATTTAAACCTATCCAATTTCTATCAGAACTTCCTTTTATAGACACAACTTTGAATAGAGAGATAAATACTCAAAAGAATCAGAATTTCCATCTGCTTGAGTGCTCAAACAAGTAAGTCAAAATTATTAGAAATAAAATAAGTTAATATTCCTTTAATTAAATTTTAAAAATAAGGGTTGCTACTATGTGCGGAGAAAGAATTTTCAATGCTCTCTACTATTGGGATTCAATCTACCATCGGACATCCCATTACAAAGAATTGAAGAAAAATGAGCAAATTATTCGAGAGCCAACAATTAAGGTTTCTTATTAAATTGTATATTTGAGTCTTAACTAATTCTTATTTTTTGTAGTCTATAGAGGAAATAAAATTACTTTGGACTGAAAACTTTGAGCAGACTCAAAGAATTAAGAATTTGACAGAGAATGAAGAAGATTTTAGAACACCTCAAGTATTTCTAGATCAATTAATGAATCTTCTTATGGTTGAAAAGATATTCTCCCTAGAAGAAGTTATCGGAGAAGCTTCTGCTATTATTGGAGGAGTAAGAAAATTATTACAAAATAATTATTATTTAACTTAAAATAATTTTTTTTGTAGGGATATGAAACAACAGGAAATGCTCTAGCCTATTGTATCCTGATGCTAGGAATGTTTCCAGAACATCAGGGTAAAATGTATGAGGAAATCAAATCTGTTATGCTTGATGAAAGCCAAGATATTCAATGGGAGGATCTCGGAAAATGCAATTATATAGAAAGGTTTGTTGACCCAAATTGATGGTCAATCAAAATTTAAAGCCTAAGTAAGTTAAACTATATATGTAAATAAAATCTTACAGGTTTATAAAGGAAATTCTACGTCTATTCCCATCAGCACCACTTACTAGTCGAAAATCTACGGAAACTATCCAATTAGGTTAATAGAGATTTTCGTTATTCTTATTTTATTTGCTATTTAGTTCTATTTATTATTTTTTTTTAGGAAAGTACATCGTTCCAGCAAACACCAACTTCCTACTTCCATTATTTCTACTGCACAGAGATAAGGAATTTTGGGGTCCCACCGCTGAAGATTTCGATCCAGATCGCTTCCTTCCGGAGAATGTAAAAAGTATTCATCCCTACGCTTATCTGCCTTTCTCCGGTGGACCTAGAATTTGTCCTGGTATTAAGTACGCTCATATGATCCTCAAAACTATCCTTATTCACACTGTGAGGAAGTTTAAATTTCGTACTGACCTCAAAATGGCAGATCTGGAGTTTGAATTTGATATTACGTTAAATATCATGAACAAACACATGGTTTATGTTGAGAAAAGAGATCATAATAATTAATTAATCGTTGTACTTTAAAATTATAAGAAAAAAGTAATAATTTTCCGATCTCTTCCTTAATTCTATTTATCGTCAAGCAAAGGGTTTTTCCTCCAATAAAGTGGGTACCTTCCCGTAACTTCCGAAAGTTTACGAGTAAGTACTTTATTGGACAAAAAACCGTATTCTTTTAAAAATTAACCAGAGAGATTTTAAAATATCATAAAAATGTATTTTTTTTTAAATTTTTTACTCTTCAAAATAAAACATTTTATAGTTCATTTAATCTGGACTTTTTTCTCGAAGAACAATTTTAAAAATTCCTATTTCAGAGTTATTTAGGTATAGAAAATGGAAAAAGGAGAGAGAATTCCTAATTTCAAGACTTTTCAGCACAGTCTTCATCCATCAATCTACGGCAAATCTCCTATTTTGCATCCATGAATCTGCTTTAAATTGTTTGTTGTCTGCTTCTTTTTGAGCACTTTGGGTGAGTACATAAAAATCCCAATGACCTCTTTTATGAACATTTTCGTGCAGATCTTTAAATTCTCCCTTCGGCATTTTCGGGGAACTTTGAAGCTCTCTAGGGGTTGGGGTGGTTTGGGTGATGTTGTGAGGGTGAAATGTAGCAATATCGCTCCCATGACCCTTACCATTGGCAACGGGAAGACAAAGCCATGGGGTGTGAAGCATTCTTCGAACTCATAAATCTGCCTGGGATAAATACGGCCCGGTACGCATACAAAAATGTGATGATCCAACATGAATTTTGGGGGGAACGGGCTCGTGTTACCTTGTCATCCCCATTTTGAGTCAGCGATTATTCCTCGGGCACACTGTCGCCTCTTCCACTTCTACCCTCTCTTCGTTGTCATACAAAAGACTGGATCACCTCTTCTCTGGCCTCGTGGCAATATATCCCACGGCCGGGGATACACGTTCCCAATATATGCAAAATCGTATGAGACATTTATTTTCCATATATTGCCATAGCACTCTCCCTCCCTCCCTGCTCTTTTCCTTTTCCAGAACGGCTCAATGGCTCAAGTGGAGCTCATATCAAAAATTCCCTTCATCACCGACCGGAGGAGTTTCGTGTATGTATTTTCCACCGTACGAAGGCTTTTCTTTTAACAGCTACCCCCAAGAGACAATATATGCTATGTATGCTGTGTGAACCTGATTGAAGTGGAATGAAGGATAAATGCGGGGAATATGAATTTTGGATAGAAGAATCGTTTTCGGCAGATTAAATTTCAATGAGGTAATTTTTTCGAAGGATTTTCCTTGCCCGCCTTAATACTTTATACGGCGTTGGATCCCAAGGGGGTTGATATTCTCTGGGAAATTAGTAGAAAGCCACGAAGAGTCTTTCGGTGCATTTTTTTCCTTCAGAAAAGGGTGTCACACAGGCGAAAGGATTCATAAATAAGTTTCAAGAAGTTCAGGAAGGAGTGAGAAAAAAAATGGCATAAATCAAGCTTCTTGAGAAAAGCCGGAGAAAGCATAAAATTTTGATTTTTTGGTTTTCTTCTTTATTTATTTCCTCTTACGCAGCAATGAAGGGTGGAGAATGGGAAGAATTTCTCTTGGATTAAATGAGCTGTGCTCTTAATTTCGAGAAATCGATATTATCCCCGCATAGCGCCTGAGAAATGGAAGAAATTCTTCCTCTCCGACAATGAGGCTCCCCGCAAAAATTGTAAAAAGGGTGGAAAATCCCACCACACACCACAAAAAAGTCGAATGAATAGAAAGAGATTTTAATCAAATGAGAAATCTCGCCCATTTCAGCAGGGGGTTGGTGCGCTTATTTGACTCCACTTGCTCGTTAAGCTCACCAAAGGCATTATCGGTTTGTGTTTTTGCAAATGCTAGAAATTCTTTCACCAAGAAGCCAACCTCCTGCGCGCCTTAACCCCCAAGAGGTGCTGGGGTGCTTGGGTAGAGGGAGTTGAACAAAAAAAAAACAACAAATAAAGGCACTTGTGTATTTTACATTGTGTACGTACAAACAATTATAAAATTTTTCCATGTTTATTCAGAGCTTTTCGCATTTCTTTCATGCCAGAGCGGAGAAAGCGCATAATTCCATGGCTGAGAAATCCACCTCCTTGCCCCGTTTTTTTTTGTTCCGAAAAAAATGGGAGGAGATTTTTCTCAAAGGCCTTCTGCCTCTTCCTACAAATCCCACTTTGGGGGGGGGGGGGGTGGGGGTGGGTTAAACAAAAAAGGGATGGAGTGGCATTTTTCTAAAGTCTCAATGAGAAATATAAATTAAAATTCTCCTTTGAAATTTCACATCAAGCTCCTTGTTTGGATTTTTTGTTACCGCTGAACAAAAAAAAAACTTTCCAAATAAATCTCTCCATGTATTTTTCTTCCTCACATAACAATTTCCTCATGCACTTGTACACGTTACAGTGTGGTTCAGTGTAGGTGTTTAATTAAAGAAAATATTTTGAAATATAATTTGCTTTTCTTTTATTTTTCATTTAAAATATATTATACGTCGAAAGCATTTTCATAAAAAAATACTTTGCAATTGGGACGAAATTTCCACGTTTTTCTATAAAATTTCCCACGATTTTTCCAACAGCTGAGAGTATCATGATCACCCTACCATGTACTGCTTCTATATGAGCTTTTTACTACATTTATTTACCTTCGAATGTTTGAAAAGCAACTTAAAAATCCCCGAGAAAAATAATAAAGAGGTCGATGAAAAGTGTACGAGTGGGACAAGAAAAGGGATCATGAAACGATGCTATTCACAGGAATTTTCTATTGCAATTTTTATCAAAAATTCTCACTTAATTATTGTTTGCACAAGCATCATTGCAAAAAATGCAATAAAAGCACCAAATATTAGTTACTAGAGTGAAAAAATTTCACCTCTGGGCTCGAGAAAAGCTCACGTGTAGAGCGATACAATTATTTTCTAAAAAAAATTTAGACACAAAACCTTTTGACCTTTTTTTTGAACTTCGTGCCAAAGTTGTGCAATTTTCCACTCATGGGGCTTTTTATTCGCCAACAGGGGTGTGTCGGTGCAACCGTTTTGAGGGGGAGTAAAAAAAAGGTGATGTTTGTAGAACCAGAAAACTGGCAAGAGATCAAAGGAAAATGCCTTTCAGTGCATCTCCCGAAACGAAGTGTTTGGCTCTGTGTTTGCCTTTTGTTGGAAAATGCCTCGGAAAATATTGAAGAAAATGGATTTTATATGCAGCCAGAGGAAAAGAGCTCCCATCCACCAATCAACATTCACACACCGTCCCTTTTGAAGATTGAAAAATGTTTGGGATCAGACAATTTTCCTTGCACAGCGGCATGCGAAGAGAGCTTGGAAAAGCAGAAATGATTTAATTTATCAAGGAAAAAAAGCTTCGACTACTCATTCAATCAAGTCAATGCTACACGAAATTTCCTCAAGGGGTTATTTTTTTCACTATGAAAACATGAATTGGGTATCTCTTATGAGATTTTTTAAAGGAATTTTTCAAACTTATAGAATGAAACGGAATACATATTGTTAATTTTTTGTAATGAATTGTTTTTAATAATAATAAATATGAAGCATTTAGGGCATTCAGTATTTCCTACAAACATTGTGAATTCATTGTGAATTCTCCCGAAAAAATTGCATTTCGCTGCTTTTTGTACAAATATTTGCAAGAAGAAAAGATAATTTAAGAAGCAATCCTTTTGGCTATTTACATATAGCAACATCGCATCGTATTTCCCCTTCAATGTAGGGGAGGGGAGTGAGCTTATTAAAACGAAAGCACAGCAAACTAAACATACTTGCAGCATGACGCAATGGAAAGTCAACATCTTCGTGGACATGCTTGCAAATTATCTTGACATCGCATCCGGGGCCCCATGAGTGACCCAATATATCGGGTATGCTTGCCTCTTCAAATTTATGCCAATCCCTGCCATTCAATTAAAAGTGGACAAACAGCAAATTGCTGTGCTTGATTGCAGTGAGTTATGTCAGCAATTATGATTTACGTGTCATTCGCTGACTAGTTGGTGATTAAAGCTCATAAAAGCGCCACCGCACAAGGCAACCTCATGGAGAGAATCCCCCACTTAATTTGCATATAGTACACTGGAATATTGCTCAGGCTCCCTCCCCCACTAACAATGCATGTTTAAATGCTGTGATGCATCAACCATCCAACTCTCCATTCGAATGTACTCTGTGTATGTTGTCTGTCTTTCATATATAGCAAAAGCTCTCCCTCCAAATGATGCTGGGAGCTTTTGCCGAAAGGGATGGGAAATCTGTCAATTTTGTCGGCTAACAATCATTGTTTCCATCATATTCATAAGGACATGGCATTTTCTATGTGACTTTCCCCAACTATTTTGTGAACATTTTTGGTGTGGGATTGCTACCGCCTCGCCGCCATATTCCGCAATATGCCAAGTGGATGAGCATTATGTACAAATTTTCCACAATTGACGTCACGTAATGGGCGCGCATTTAGTACAATCCAAGTGAAGCTCTTTTGCGTGAATAAATTCATAGTGAGGCTTTCGCATTTGTAAGCCCATCTGCGATGTCGCGATTTGCTGGGATTTTATTGGCTCCAACAGGCGCTAGATGGGATGATTAAAATATTCTGCACCAGATATTGACATGCCTATCCATCCAATTTACTGGAACATCATGCGAATATAATCTCAATAATTCTGCGGTATGTTATCCTCATCTCGTTTTTCATCACCCGCTCATCCCCCACTTCGCATCATTTTTGCCGCATGAAAATATATAAAGAAAATTCCATACATGAGGATGATTTCCTCGCTGTCGTAGCATTCGCAGAAGGGAGCTTTTGTAGAGAATTTTCCTCGATAATCCTTTGTTAATCGAAACTTTTTGATAAATTTCTCACAAAACCTGTTGAAGCATATTTTCGAAACATTTCCTGGAAGCGGGAAAAATTGCAAGGTTTTCCTTTGTAATAATAAAAAATAATTTTTTTAGAGAGAAATCGTTGATTAAGATAAAATGGGGGCTTGGTTTAGAAAATTTAGAGAAAAGGCTAATGAAAATTATATTTTTTGTGTACCTACTCAAATTTTCCATTAAAGTTACAATAATAAATTTCTTTTTCATAAAAAAGCAGCTAATGTGGTTAAAAACCTTTCAGAGATTTCGAAGAAAATTTTAAAAGAGAAAAACTTACTATTTCGTGTTTACTAAAAGCAATCTATTTATTTGATTTGGGTAAATTCTTAGAAGAAAAATACCTTTCATATTTCTCAGGAAAAATAATCAGATTGTACAGAGTTACGGATTTTCCTTCAAAAGACATTTTTCTCCTTCACAACACGGAAACAAGTATTAAATAAAAATTTCTTCCCGTAATACAGAAAAAAAATCTCTTTCTTAGAAGTACTATCTTGTTTCTAAAGTGATATTAATATTGAATTATTTGTCTGTGTGCTCATGGCAAAAGGAACTAAAGTGTGAGATCCTTTCATGGAAACTTGAGTGCACCAAGAGAGAGTGGCGATGGGTTTTCAATATCTTGTCAATGAATGAAAATTCCCCCCGAGAAGTGGAATGCAATAAAAATTTCTCCATCTCAAACCCCGTTCAAGTGTGTGGGGAGGAATTAAATGAGTGCGAAAAGATGGGTGGAAAACTTTTGCTTTTGGCGTGGGTGGAGGGAAAATGTTTCCCGGGGAGTTATCAAGTAAATACTTCGTACAACTGACAGACAATAAAGTATTACGATTGTCAGTGGCTGCCTCCTTCACCCCGTCTTGAACATCCACTCCTCTTGAGGATTGCAGCAGCTTCAATACTTGACGAAATATCCTTGAAAAATCTCCCCTGTGAGATGACAATATAAGGAGAGTGACGGCATCCCCATAACTCCGGCAAACTTTCTCTCTCTCTCCCTGGCAAGTGATTGCGATACCGAGGAATATAATTTGCACTTATGGTAAGGAATGCTGTTATCACTTTACCAAGGATTCTGCACGGGGTGGGAGTGAGTGGGGGTAGTGTTCAGAGTACAGCAATTGTGTGCGTCTTCACCCCAAAAGCACCCAATCCTCGGCAAAAGCTCCCCAAGTTATTTCCCGTAACGAGCTCCATACACTTTCTAATTCTTGCTCTGGGAGAATTTACATTTCTAATTAAGAAAATTGGATTCTGTACACACTAATTTGAACAAAGTCCTGAAGATTACGCCTCACACGTAAACTCACCCACATACATTTTATACCATATGATGTTACCGTACAAATCCTTCCCCGCAATGCCCAAAGGCTGTATTTTAAGCTCCCTATCTTGGTGATGACCTTTTGAAATGTGCAGCAATTCTTTAGAACAAAAGATGTGCGACTATTTTGTTGAAAAATACTCCCACAGCGCATTTTCGCATGAGAAATTCAACAGCAACAACATTGTAAGGATTATTTTCACGTCGAGCATGAAAATAGTTTCATTTGGCTCATTTGTTAGAAGAAATACAACTGCTATTGCATTCGAAGGGAGAGAATAAATAAAATAAACAAATAATGTTGAATACTAACTAAAACGATTATAGTTATTTAACATTTAAATTTTTAAAATTATAAATTCGTTCAAGAAAAATAAACTCAGATAATCTCGATATATTTTTTTATAACTCTCATCTTTCATTAATCAAAAATAAAATTCTAAGATTTAATTCACAAGAAGAGCTATTTTTCCACACAATAATATTTTTGTGAAGCTGTTTGGCAATAAAAATCTTTTGAGGAAAATTAATATTTATTTTCTTCCAGCCTACGGTCACTGGAGCTTTCTAAGCTCTTGTGAGCTTGAAATAATTAACAAAAATTCTAAAGCATGATTACCTTCACTCTGGCAATATTAGGGGATATTCACACAATAAATGTAAGTAAATTGTGTATCTACAAAAAATATAAATTAAAGTAAGCAAAGAAATTTTCTTTAATGGTATCTTTAAAAAATCGTAAAGAAAATGCTTTCTATATTTTCTTGAAAATTTTAAATATAAAATGAGAGAGCATTTTACGTTTTTAATACTGATTAGGGGAGGGCGGGGCTAATAAAGTCACTTAAGGGTTTAGAAAAAGCCTAAAATATCATATTTCCTAGCTAGATAGAACAAAATGATCTGAGAAAGAGTTATAGAGCAGTAAATTTCCTAAAGAAATGAGCTATACATTTCGCTTTATCTATTTGGGAAATATGATATTTTGAGCTTTTTCTAAACCCTTAAGTGACTTTTTTAACCCCGCTCTCCCCTACCTTTTTATTTTACTTTCTTAAATTAATATTTTTAATTTTTTCTTTAAGGCTTTGAAATAAAGCAAAACGTCGCAGGATTGAATAAAAAGTAGCTTTCTTTCTGAGCTTTCAATAAATAGTCTGAACTACAAAAGCTACAAGTTTGGTTAGAAGTAAGAATCCCAAGTTCAGTAACAAAATTCTCACCAACTGACTCTGCTAAATCCGGGAGAATTCTATCCTTTGCTCACTTTTCCATGGAATAACTATTCTTTGTTTTCCACCCCCTATCTAACTGGGGTGTAAATACGACGTTGGGTGAAATAAAAGGGGAAAGCATGACCCAAAACAGCGTGAGAAAAGAAAGCTTTTTTTTCCATCCAACAGGATGTAAAACCAGATTGACTTTCGTTGATGACTCCGAGTACATTATTCATGTTTTATTCCAACATGCAAGAGCCCATACATGAATACCACCCCCAATCCCTCATTCGCCAGCACAGTGAAAATCCCCATCAATCCTCTGTAATTCCCCAGAGAATTACACCACACAGAGAAACTGGGGAGTAGCTAAAACCGGTGGAGAAAAAAAAGTAAATGTGGGAGATCCCCCGGGTAGCAGAGAGGCAGAAAAAATTAGCAAAATTTTAATTAATTCTTGTATTCTCACCATTCAATCTCAATTTCATGGCACAAAAGGCGGCTTAAGGTTCCCGGGGACCCCATGAGATGACGACGAAAATCCACTTTGGTGGAAAAGCATTTAGCCACCGGGTCATTTTTCTTTTTTTCTCTCTGTCTCTGTCTCTATATATGTGTACCACCTACCCTTTTTTTCCCGGGCAAATGTCACCTGCGTGTGACATACCGTGAGCTCGTATTGCTTGATAATTTCGCATTTCACGTTGGAGTGCCCAAAGTGATTTCTCGACTGGATTCACACGGAAAGCGCGCGCCCGAGCCTTCAGGCAGAGATGGGGGTGGATTTTGTGCCAATGATGGGTGGCGGAAGTCTTTGCAAAAGACAACCCATGACAATCACTCCGCTGAAGCAAACTCCACCATTCGAGGCACACACATGACCGTAATTTTTGTGTCTTGCTGCCATAGGCAATGGAATAAGCAACACTGTAAGCGTACTACACGCCGCAATTTAGGGGGTGAGTGATGTGGAAAAATTATGTACAGTGGCTGTCATCGTGGGAATATTCTATATAAGATTGTGGTATGTGTGGTACGTGACCTTCATTAAAGATGCATGTCTTTGACGTAGTTATAGACATAGAACAGCCTTGTTTAAGTATTCCATCTTCATATTCTGGAGAAGCCTTGGAAGTCTTCAAGATATATTTTGGAGTATCCTCCTGAAGGTGTCAGAGAGCTTAAAGTTTCCTGAAGTACTATGCTTAAATATTCTTCTGTAGAGGAAAATTGTAGGTATCCTAATAATTTTACATGAAAAGCTTATGGGTATGAAAATGCTTTCAAAGCTCAGTCATGTTTTGTAAACATACAGAAAAGCTCTAAATCTGTAAGAATTCATATATTTCACAAACTTTCAAAAATTTTATAATTCATCAATCTAGTATTAATTTTTTATATGAAACAAAAAACTTTTGATAATTTTCATAAAAGCTGATTAAAAAGCTTTTGCAGTATTTTGTTAGATTAAAGTCAAGATAAAAGCATTTACTAAAATATATTTAGCTTATGCTAATAACGGATAAAATGCAAATATTAATTCAATAGTCTAATAACTCTTCAAAGTTCAATTGAACATGGTAATTTATTGATGAATATGATGGTAGTCTGTGAGCTTTGGGTGAGCTTACAGCACAAAATGCATGGAACTATCTTCAAATAAAAGACTTTTCCCCTCATTTTACGCTTCATTATCAAATTTATTTACACACAGAATCCTATCTGAATGCAACGTGCCGAGAGATGGAATTGAATTGCATCATTTGAGAAAGCTCTGTCTCCCTTGGTACATCCGCATCTCTGAGCTCCGTGGAAGTTCTCCCCCCCCCACTCCCCCTTCACTCTTTAGTCTTGCTCAGGGAGTCTCGCCGGGGGGGGGGGAAGGATGTTGGGGATTTATTTTCCCCAAAAGCCTCCAATTACAGAGGACCCAAAACTCAAGGATGTCACAGAACACGTATACGCTTTAGTGCCATCGTCAAAATTCTCCATGCTATGTGTGTGTGTGTGGTGCAAAATTCACCCTAGAGCCCCAATTCTGTGGTGCAGTGTGGACGGTCAAAGGGGAATTTATTGGGTCATTTGAGAAATTTCATTGGTAATTCATTACTGTGCGAGAACGAGCATTTCGGCCAAATCGTATTTCATTTGCATCGAATAAGATTTTCTGCCTTGGTGCCCAATGTAGAAGATGATTGAAAGGGAATTCTGGGTAAAAGGCAATCAAATGCACCAAAATGCAGTTGAAGGACTCAAAACGCTCTACGATCTTCAGCTCATTGGGAGAGCTTCAGGAAAAGGATTCATTGTTATGGAAATTCCTGGGATATATTACTTATGTACATGTGGTGCTTTCTGAATGAATTTTACAGAACTTACAGATGCGTATATTTTACAAAATTGCATTGAAAATTCACCAGGCGCCTCCACTGCACACCTCACAGCCCAACCCCGCATCTCTTTTCGGCAGGGTGGGATGAAAAACTTTCACTCTTTTCCAAGAATGTTTTTCACTTTTTGGCCGCATCTTGTTGAGCTTTTCACTCTTATGCAAAACATCCACTTCTCAGTGTTGCTGAAAAGTTGAGTTTTCACAAAAGAATTTGCATGTGACGTGGTGGAGGCGCCTGGTGCTTCAAAAACTTTCTCACACACTTTATTTGCTATGAAAAATAAATTAATAAATTCATTGTCCCTTAGGAAAAACAATTTTCCCCTAAGCTAAAAGCCATTTCAACTCTATTTAGAGGAATAGCTCTAACAGATCCGGAATCAAAGGCAAAACCAATCTGATGAGCTTTTGCTGTGCGTTTGCATACGATACGTTTGTAGGCTCATGTGACTTTCAACGGGATGTGCTTTGGGGGTAGTGTAACGACAACACTGCATTGTTGTGATGAGTTTATTACCCCCAAAATGCCTCTGTAAGTGCCTCCACGGGGAGGCTACCCCCGTATGCCGAACTACTGAAGAAACTTCCGGCGCGGAAGTGTGTAATTAATTAAGCAGTTTACTTATGCAGCTCCCCTTTGGAGTTGTTCATAGCTCCCCGCACGCTCCTCTTACGTAATAATTCTACACTCTATACATATTTATACGAGTGTTTCCGACAGGAGCTTATACTCTGCCGTACTAGTGTACGATGGGAGAAGTTTGAGATCGTTTGAGATGTACACAATTAAAATAAATTTCATGGGAATGAATTAAAAAAAATGTTATGAGTCAGTTTATGAGAAGTTCTCTTGAGAGTTTGGAGTTGAATGAGTTTTCTCGTGAAAATAAAATAAAATAAATTGAGTGAAGATAGAGTTATATTAATTTCTTCCTTCACCCAATATATCTGGAATTTCCATTTAAACGCTCTTTTAAACTTTAAAGATTACTTTCATTGTTTAAGATTAAAAATAATTTAATACACAATCTCAATAAGAATTTAATAAAAACTTTGAAATAAAATAAACCAAAACCAGATTAAAAATAATTTAAATAGTCACTTAACAATAAAGTTAAAAAAAAAACAAATTCATAAAAAGTTTTAAATAAATAAAAAAGAATATTTTTATTTATTTTTATTATTATTTATTGAATCAACCATGAAAATCCATAAAAAATATGAATGAAATTTTTTATAACGGTTCCATTTCGTTCCATTTAATTACAAAAATTCGAAAAAAAGTAACTTTAAGAAAATTTAATTTAGCAGTGTAAAATACATACATAGCCATGTTACCTACATCGTCTCCCTGCCTTGTGGTTTTGGGAGTGTTTACATACAAGCTTGTTTTATGTAAAATGGGAAAAACAGCAAAAAAGAACGCAAATTAACTCCACTTAATTTTGGTTTATGTCCATTTGCTTCAGCATTACATGATGTTGGGTGTCTGGTTGTCCGCTCCAGCCCCCGCACATAGCAATGTACCCTCGACAAAACACCCCCGTTTATTGTGTAGTTAAACCGACATTTTTGGTTTTCAGAATAATTAAATTGTCGTGTGCTTGACTCCCTCATAGTTCTCTTTGCTGTATTCTCCCATCCCTCCCATTTTGCGCGTAGTGTTGATAGGGGTAGGCGGGGTCACGACGCGAATTTTTTTTTTTGCAGAAAAAAAACCCTAAATGCCCTTTACACACCCCCACCGCATACAATTTCGCTAATATGCGAATTAATTTGCTTGATATAGCGCAGGGAGGTTGCCGTTGAAAATTAGATGCCTGACCGTAAAAGCTCTGGCCGATTAAAAAGCTCTAATTACCATGCAAATTGTTGATTGCGTTATCATTTGCTATTAATTTGCACACACGTGATTGGACACCAAATAATTGGAGGACAAATTTAATTTAACACTTTTCATTTTAATATCATGACCCCATGGCGCCACCCCTGTGATACTTTACAAGCTAACGCCCTAACAATGGACTACGCAAACTATATGTGATAATTATTTAAAACCCACAAAAAGCTTTCTGGACAAAATTATTTTAACTATCCCCTAAAATGCATAAGCGTGGAGTTGTGAAAAAAACAATTTTCATAATGCTAAAAATATTCTCTACAGCTTTTTGCATATTTTTCCAGTATGAAAATTATAATTATTGGACTGTGTTGTGCATGAAGCAGAACCTTTTTTTTGTTAGCCATTCTACAAATTGGATTATCCTTGCTAATTGAATGAAAGTCCTGAAATTGACACATTTTCGACAAACTATTTCAACTCATATTTCGTTCGTATTTTTTGGTTATAAAATTAAAATGAAATCTCATATTTTCGTGGTTATTTTAATATTTGTCCACGTGGCTTTACAAAAAAGGTTACAAAAGGTTTTGTAAAAGAATTTTTCATTGCAGGAAAATTGTGTTTAAAAATTCAAAAATGGTTTACTAACCATTTCAGGTTTTACGAGAATTATATGGAGCAATTCTCTTTACAAGAAAGCTTTTAAAAGCTCTCTCTATGAAGTAAAAGTAAATACATTCCTTTTAGAGATTCTCTTGAGTATCCTTTGATAATTTGAAATAAGGACAATTACTCCGCATATACAACATATAAAAAGCTCCACTTTTCCTTTTGGCGATGAATATTCATACTAAAAAAAAACATTTAGAGCTCCAAAATATATTCAATGCTAGGTATTGATTTTACTTCACAGCTCTTTTCTGACATTGACCATCCATCGGGGAATACTCGCATTAACCCCCCCTAAATGCAGAACTTGACAAACTCAATCCGACCGATATTTAAATAGCAGACATAAATTTGTATTTTATTTAAATTTTTATCCCAAATCCATCGACCCAATATTCAGCGCAGATTCTCCGTGCTGAATAAATTTTTCTTTGTGAAAGAAGGTCAAGATCTATTCGTGCCAGAAAACATCCCCTCTCTGATACAGCGGGGGATGATTTTATTTGAATTTCAAAACTTCTCGTTCCCCAATGTAAAAAAAATCATCTCCTAAAATCCATGTATTGTTGTATTTTTCACAATTGACTTTCCCCTTCATATAAGGGAGTTTCCTTTTTTTATTTTATCTATTTATCTCCGCAAAACTAAAAGTTCTTCATGAGATATGGTTGGGAAAAAAACTTCCTCTCGGAAGTATTGAATTATGTGCAAATGAACCTGTGTCGTTTATGCAGCTGGTAGTGGAGATTGTTTCATTGAGATAAAATATTTTTAGAGAGAAAAGTCGGATGTTCACTTTACCACATAATGGGGCATTTAACAAACCTTCCGCCAAATCATCCGGAAAATGTGAATGAGCCAACACAAATAGAAGCAGGGACTGGGAAAGCTCCCAATAAAAGTTTCCATGCACAGCAACAATGGAAGCATTTTGGGGGTTAAAGTGCACCTAAAAAGGGAGATAGTTTCAATGGGGGAAAATTCTGCCCATTCAAACAAATATTTATGCACTATTTAAACCTCCTTTCATGCCCTTCCCCAAACGATGGGAATTCGGGTCAAATGGGAGAAAACATGAAAAGCCAAAATATCAATAGTGCGGAGAGAAATTAGTAAAATTAGCAGAACATTGCGGAGTATTTTCCATCTAATTACAATTTTGTGCTTCAAAATGGATAAATTAATATTCATGATTGCAAATACAATTTCAAAAGCTCCGCGTATCAAACAACTGCAGGGGCTTGCAGGATTGTATATCTCTCAAAACACGAGCCTAGTACACACACATGTATTCGCCTATATTTACACAGGGTGACACCCCTCCATCACCCGCAACCCCCCTACACAAATGTTCTCCATCAAAGGGAATGCGAAATGTTATGCTAATAGTACTATACTGTAGCACTATGGAAAATAATTCACTCATAATTCTACACAGAAACATTCTGTTTTCCCTGCAATATTGGTGTTTTCACATAGTTTGAAAGCTCTTCAAAATAGCGCGGAAATTCGAAGAAAATACCAAAACAAAATGCTGCAAAATTCTCAATAGGTTTCATATTTTGTGAGGGGTTTAAAAACATATGTAGGGGAAACTGGGGTAATTCGGTGAATTTTTGGGAGATAATTTTTCCTGAGTTCCATGGAAATATTTGAGGTTTCCCATGAGAACTATCTTATAGGAAATTTTCCGGGCTACAACTTTGTCTCAGACGATTTTTCTCTATCTCAATGGGATAATGCTTTTTCATGCCATTTTCCAAACCCTTCCAAATTTGCCTGTTCCAAAAATCCTGGGGTAAAACGGTTAATTGCGTTTTTTGTTCGCTAATCTTAATTTAATGAAATTATTTTAGCAAGGCACTGTAATATCTATTGAGAATGAGAGATTTGTGTACCAATTAAAACATTTTTTTAATAAAAAAAATACAAAAAATTAAAAAAAACGTTAAATTTAAGAAATTGCCTTTTTTTATTTTTTTAGTTTATAAAAATTGGTAATAGTAAGTGATTAAACATCCCAAATTGTATATAATAGTTATACTAATTAAGGGAAATTATTTTTTCAAAAATTTAAAAAGTTATTTTAAAAAAACACCACATTCACCATTTTGCCCCAAGCGGTACTTTTTACTATCAGTGTTTTACGGGAAAACTCGGAAAATTTTTTCGGAAAATTCAGATTAGATTTGTGTTTAGCAATAGTTACTCTGTCTAAAAATGCATTTGGATCAAAAATATTGCAGAGAATTTCGCCAAAACTGAATTTGTAGTTGAGTGGTCAGAGTAACTTTGAGGTTCGAAAAATTTGTTTTTCAAATAAAAGCCAAAATATTGGATCAATTGTTATGAAACTTTCTAGGCTTAGGCAGGGGTAGGAAGTGCAACTACTGACGATATTAGACAGATTAGCTCCCACTGCTTCTTGAGATATTAATTTTTATTTTTTTTCAAATTCACCATTTTACCCCAGTTACCCCTAATATGTGAAAGGGTTGGGAATTTTCAAAGGGGTAGGTGGAGAATACAAAGCAAAAAATGATATAAAAAAATTTAAAATATTTAGAATATTTAAAGATTATTCAAATACATATATTTATAAATGACTTGGAATAAAATATCTTTAACAATTTTAAAAACTTCAAAAATAGCGATTAATAGAATTTGGAACATAAAGAAAAATTAAAAAATAAATACAAGAATCATTAAAAATTATCAATGAATTATAAAAAAAGTTGTTTTCGGCTTTATTTTAGTACATTTTGAACTTGAATTTAATACTCTTTAGGCTTTAATTTATTATTCTTCGGGTTTTCATCTTTTATTTCATCCTCTTTATGACTGAAAATTAAATTTTTAAGATCCGGATTTACATTCAGTAAAGATTTATTAATATTTTCTTAATTTATGAGCTTTGTTTATTTTCCAAGGTACTGTCCTCACTTGTTTCATTAATAGGTAGAAAATGCGTTGTCAAGCTATTAAGGACACTTTCTAGATAGTCTTTTGTATTGTACTGAGCACGATCAACTGCAATATTGGTAGCATTAAAAATATCATTTTTAACTGCTTTAATTTTATTAAGTGCTTCAGATGTCTTCTCTGAGGCACTTATAAGAGCCTCAATAATTGAGAAATGTCCACAAATGGGATGTACTGGAAATGAAACAAATTGTTAGAAATATTTAAGCTCTCAGACAGGGTTGGAAAGTTTTTTGAAGAGTCCTCACCAATAAGAGCCAGTGCGACAAAGACCGAAATATTTTGCAAAAACATCTCAAGAGTCTTACTCGTTTCTTGAAGATGATTTAAAATCCCTTTTGTTTGAGTAAAATATTTAATTTTTTATCCACAATTTGTCAGGAAACTCTCTTTAATTTCACCAAAAAGACAATAAAATGCAAAATTTCATTAAGAATTAAATTTCATAATCAAAAATTAATTCAAAACAAAAAAATTGAAAAAGAAAACTCTCTCCAAGCTAATGGTTGTGTGAAAAATGAAACCATTCTGTGAATTTCTTTATGAAATTCTCGGTATAATGTGAGTTTTGCTGCGGCGCTATATTAGTAAGTTTTGCAATATGAATGAATGCTCCGTAATCAATTTTTTCCGCACGTTTCCCGGAACGATGAAATTAAAAATATTTCCTCTATAAAAATTAATCAACATGTACGTGCTTAATTTAATTTCCAAACCTCATGGGAATATATTTTTTATTTTTCAATTTTTCAGCCTGGTACGCGGGGGCTTGTGTGGTGTGGGCAGGCTGAGAGAGTGTGGCATAATTTCGATATTAAAATAAATTCTCACACAATGTGATTGTGGTGGTTGGGAGGAAAATGTGGCAAAGAGGAGCTTTTCTTGGTGATTGGGGGTGAAGGTGGTAGTGGTAACCTAAATCAAGTGTGTCGAAAAGTCTTTTCATAGCCCCGGAAGTCTTCCAACCCCCATCTCAAGTGCGCAAATTTGCTCTTGAGAATTCATGCACAGGGCTTTACTGACTACAGCAGAAAATGCTTGCTCCTGTTTACATAAGTTAGCTCCCCAAATCTGCTTATTATACATACATTCATTGTATCTTGTGTGTGGGGTTGTTACAACGCCCCCTCAAGGTGAAGCATTTTCTCTGCACTTTTGGCCACCCGCCTCTTTCCCACCACCTCCTCCCCAAAAGGGATTCCTTGTCCTATACAATATCACCCCTTTCTCTCGCTTCATCAACCCCCTTCCAGCGTGATGGGAATTCAGCTGTGCTTCAGCAAGAGCTTTTTCTCCACATACATATGAACATCTGCATTCGTCACACATAAATTTATAAAATGCTAAAATTGAGGATAAAATAAGTCCTGTGAAATATTCTTCACCGTGCCGAACGTGAGTGTCTTCGTGGCTTTCACGTTGGAATCTACTCGTGTGCTAAGAAAAATTCATAAATCCACACTCACAAGTTTTTCTCATCCCTCCCACGGCAACCCCCCACCAGATGCTTCCATGCAAATACAGAGATTTATTCTATCGTACACGAAGGTGTTTCTTATTCCCACATGTAAGCACCCGCAGTCTTTTTTTTTCTGCACCGTGTGGTGGGAATTTTTTTTGCACACATCCACGGTGAAAGAATTGAAAATGAGATATTCAATAAGAATGTGATGAAATTTTCACAAGGAGCTTCCCCCCTCGTTTGCCAAGTGCTTGTTAAAATTTTCATATACAATTTCCCCCCACAGCAGCACCACCAATTCGATTTTGGGTGTGGTTTACATGAACCATCTTCCACATTTCTCATGCATAAGCCAATAATTTTCCTCGCAAATCTCATACACCAGCCACATTTATGGTTTGAGCTTTCCAGAGCTTCACCCCCGAGAGGTGATGGAAGGGCTTGTAGTGCGGGGGGGTTTCACAGCGAGAGGGCTATTGGTGTATTGAAAAGAAAAGTTGCAGTGTGGAAAAAAAAGGTTTAAATTGAATGTGAAGAGGAATGAAGTGCTTTGAAAAATCAAGAATACTGAATAAACAATGAGAAATCGCGTACAAGGAGATCAAAAGCTCTTGTCCCTTTTTTTTAGAGGGTGGATTGGTGATTTTTAGAGAAAAAAAAGAATGAAGGACCTTTATTTTATAGCCAAGTTTTCAGTTAACCATAAGTCGAAAGAAAATGTACTCAATCTTGTTGACAAAAATATGATAACTTGAGCTTTTTTCAAGCTTTGACAGTTTTTTATAAGCTCCAATTTCTCCTAAATATTATATTTTTAATTATTGAACCTAATTTTTGTCTGAGAAGTTTCAGCCCTTGAAACGTTATGAGTAAAGTTAACGAAGCAGCAAAGAAGCTTTTTACCTCACTTTTTACTCTGTCTTTTGCTTTAATCTACTTTTTTGTCTCATCATGAGGGAAATTTATTCCCTTTTGCCGAATAGTTTTCCAAAGGTTTTCCCATCCAAGGGAGAAATAGTTTAAAAGGTGCTATGAAGCATCTAAAAAGAATTTTCCATCTATGAAAATGCATAATGAAATTCTTTTAGAATTTTTCTGCCACGCTGATCGAAGGGAAATTTCTCATATTTTCTTTTAGATCATTTACAATGTAAGATATCGTGGAAAATAGTATGTTGGAAAATTCATCCTTTTCCTGAAGTAGTATCATTTGGGTATATTAAGGTGGAATTTGACATAATTTGCACGAGAAGTTTTCCTAAATTTTCCCCGAGAATGTCTATGCTGTGAATTTCCCAAAAGTTCTCCGCCCTTTTGTTGTTAACTAACGCAGAGACAAGTTTTGCATTCAGGTACACCTTATGCCGCCCCGCATAAATTCAACACATCACCCCCACCACCCCGGAGCATCACAAGGTAACTTTTTATCTCATTCCCGCGCAATGCACACCGGAGTGCAACTCAAAAATATTTTAATTAAGTAACTTATTGTCGTACAAAACTTAATTAAATACCCCGCGTTCTCACTTTTATCACCACACACCGCCAGTCATTTCACCCAGAGAGAGAGGAGACTTTCGTAGTGTGGATGGGGGTGGGTGGTTGTGTCATTGCGTCGTAGGGGCCATAAATTGAAATTGAACTCTTGGCGTGGCACGTCTTCAGCAAGTGGCGCATTATTTGAAACAAAGTAGTATCGAGCAACAGTGATTGCCTCAACAGTGAAGCAGCAGTGATTGCAAATTGGTGGTTGATTGCTCAACAATGCCGGCAACATGAGTTTGATTGCACCACCCCCACACACACACGGACACCCGCCCCCATCGCCAGATCGTTGCATTTTGGGGCGAAAACTGGAGAAGTGAGTGAAGTGGCAAAATATCCCAACGACATGCGGGGGGTGCTCTTGTGGGTGTCCCTCACGCGCGTGCAAGGAACTTTTGGGGCGATGTTTGAGCACGTAAATCATAATTGCTGACACAAGTGCTCTATACATGGTGGAAGACATGTGACTGTGGGTGCCTCCATCCGCCCCAATTTTGCACACAAAACGAGCACCAGGAGGAACTCTACCCGATTGAATTTGCCAATGCTCCCGCACGTTCTTGCTTGCGGATGCTAAAAATCGCATAAACTTGCCATGGGATATTGCATGCGAGCTGTGATACCGTTGAGTGATGGCACAACAGTGTTGCACATTGGAGCTACATACACACATACATACCTACATAGGGTGGATGATGAATGGCAAATCTACCATCGTTGAATAAATGTTTTCAGAGTCTTACGCGAGAATGTTGCCTTTCGGGTTATGAAGTACTCAAAAATGAAAAATTTCATCCACAAGATTTATGGGATTTTTTTTTTATTAAACAACTCTGATTTTGTTTTATCGATTTTAGAGGATTTGTGAGAAGATTTTTACTGAAGAGAAAAAAATGTATTGAGTTTTTTTTAATGGTATATCCTCTTATATTTTGTCTCAACTTTCTTTAGCTTCTGTGCAATCAATTTTTTCAACAAAAATTGCATTAAATATAAAATTAACATTTTCATAATGAAAATTTCGTCTCACGATTTATTTTTTTGATTGATTTTATGTCTCTTAGCCACTTCTATACCTAATGTTTCCATTTCGTTTAAAGTATTTTCATAAAAAGCTCTTTACTTTGGTTCTTTTGGTTTATTAAATGTCAAAAGGAAATAATAATTCAATTTCACTTTATTACTCGCCTGATTTTTTATTTTTCAAAAATCCTCACCCTCACTCTCAGGGCTTTTGGTCTATATCGATGTTAATATAAACTTTAATTGAATTTTATTTTTATCGTAATGTTTTCTCTGTTTTGCATCCAAGTTTTCTGACGAGAAACCCGAATGCAAAACAGATAAAATATCACGTCAATTTAAACACTAAAAACGTAATGTTTTCTTTTTTGTAACTATACTATTTCACACCACGGTCGTTAAATTTACTTCATATACTATTTCAGTTGTTTTTTTGATTTTTTTTTTTGCAGAATTTCTCATTGCTCAGTTGAGTCCCGGCCATTTTGTTATATGGTACAAAAACTATGCTTCTTGTACCTCTCTCATCTACCAAATTGGAAAAATTGAGACCACTTTCGAATGAATACTACGAGGATACAATTAGCAAAACGAAGATTCTAGAAGACTCAATAATGTTAGTGGATGGTTGGAAGAATTTTTATACAAATACGAAAACAGTAGTCATGACCCTTTACAGTACAGGTGGTATATCTAAGGAATTCGTGAAATCCTTAGTGGAAAGACGGAGACTGCTGAAAACCTCTTTAAAGTAGGTAATTAAAGATTCAATTGAATAGCCAAAACCATGTACATATATATGCGGTGATTACAGATAACACTTATACGAAATAACAAATTTACAATTATTTAAATCAAAACATGTCGCTTGGGGTGAATAAAGTCGGTGAGGGCAGGCAATTTTAGTCACGCATTCGGAAACATCAAGTTGAAACCGAAGAAAAAGGTAATTGAAGACAACTTAATTCTATATAGCCCGTTGGATTGTTAAGTCAAAATCGTGAAAAATACAATTCTGTTATTGAATTTATGTATGTTATTGATTAAAATGTATCAACTCAAAATTAAAATTTATATTGAGCCTTAACTGAACTCTTTTGTGACTAATGGATATACGATAGAGCACTCTAATTTTTGTTTAAGTCAGATTTTACTATTTCCATCATTATTCCCTTCTATATATAACTTTTTTGAAAACTATTACATATAGAATAGAAGGGAATGGAGATTAAAAAAGCTTTGGGACTTATATTTTTTTCCCTGAATAAATAGTTTATTGGATCATTATGGGGAAATTAAAGATTAGTGGAATTATCTATCTATGCTTATGGTCAATAAACTTTTTTCATTTATTTCTGTAAGCTCAATCAATGGAATATGTTACCTTTTTAATTTTTAGATTTTTCTTCTCTTCCATTATATTTCTTCCTTCACTATTTTTTTAGTTTTCAAAGAGTTTTCGAATGAAATTTATAGTTTCATAAACAAACACAGAAATTATTTTTCTAGGGCGTCGATAACTGCCTTCCTTCTGATTCGTTGAACCTTCATGAACTTGGTATGCCGCGATTAATTTGAGTTCTCGAGGGCTACATTGTAAAAACGGCTAAGTCGGCTAACTCTGTATGGGCTCTGAACCGACTTAGCCGTTTTTACAATGTAGCCCTCGGTTCTTCCACTGTTCCGCAATACTCTTCCGTATCTCTCATGAATTTCCCAGTCTTTTTTTCAATTTACTCATATTTATCATTCATTTTCATTAATTTAATTCACAATTTATTCATGTGATTAAAATCATATAAACCTTGAAAATGATTAATTTTTTTTCTCAAGTGGAAGTTTTAAACACCCTCCCCCCCTACCCTCGTAAATAAAATCACATCAAGAATAATAAATCAAAATATTTTTTTTTAATAAAAAACGCATAAAATTGCAAAATTAAGTTGCAGTTTGAAAAAATCAATGAATAACATCATACATAATTATTTTATGCATAAAAAGCTTCTCTACAGTTGAGGCATACCTACCTACCTACCTATGTTGTATATATTGATGCACACAGGATCAATGTTGGGTGCTTTATATGGCTTTTGCTGCGAAAGTAATATGCGGCACACAGAGGCCTCATCCGGGAAAAGTGTACACATCATTTCCATTTAGATGAAAAAAGTTTTGTATTTTAAAATCCACAGCAGCGATTTTCGCTGCCTGAGAGCGCGTGTTAATGGTTTTGAATAATTTAATTCGCCAAATGTCGTAGGATGAGCGGTACAAGGATACAGGGGTTGGGCAGGAGCGGCATGAGGGGATGAAAAGGAGTTGTACATCAATTATTGAGGTTGTTTTGTGTTACGCAATAGCCTCGAGGGGATGAAGGATGGCGAAGAGGACACGGATGGGAAAAAGGGAAAGAGCGAGAGTGACCTTCTGACCGTTTTGTGGGTGGGGTGTGAGGAAATCTCCAATCTTGGAACACCACTAGGGTACGATTGGGAGAAAGCTTTTAACTAACAAGTTTAATGCTCCAACGAGATCCCAAATCCCACATCCATGGACGAGTGCCGTGAGATCTCGAGAGTGACATATATCTCTTTGCGTTCCTTCCTCCTCCTCGGCGAGTCAGTGGCCATGGTGGAGTGCCTCGGTGAATGCCACGGAGAAGACAGAAAACACACACACACCCAATAAAAGTGGGACATAATTTATTGGGAGGGAGGAAATAAAAAAAAGGAGCACAGAATACAAACAAGTTGAGTATTATGTTCTTAATCCACTTGAAAGACCGACTACTCAATCAGAATGTTCTCATGAATAATTAAACATGCAATCCGCTTAAAGGGTGGCCTTTTTTTCTTCACCACACACCGCGCACACTCTTGAAGAATTAATTTTAGGACTGTGAAGGGAAAATATATGTTAAATTAGCTTCTACATTTAACAACGCTCGTGGGAAAATATTTTGAGAAAAATAAAGATGAAGAGAAAAGGTTACGTAAATTTTGCACATACTCCTCTAGAATAAATGGACGTCATGAAGGCTACATATGTATGTAATTGTATATGGCATGAACAAGTGGAAAATCTGAGAAAAATCTATCAAGGTGCACATCTACAATTGCACCATCTGAATGCATTTTCCTCACAAACAGTGTGTGCGAAGTGAAATTTAAGAGGAGAAGAAAAAAAGCTCCATAGGGGGTGTGTTTGTTACCAAACTTTCTCATTAAATGCACACAATGGGAAGCTTTTCTCCACACTACCGATTATATATTGGCAGGATATCTCTCCCCAAATGCATCGAAATCGAATCTCTGCCCCAAGCTCCCTCAACTATACAAAGAGTTTGAAAATAAATTGCAAAATCAACAGTGAAATATGTCGAAAGGAGTGTATTGTACGTTATAGCAAACTCCTATTGTAATGTATCCAATTCCATCCTTCCGGTAGGATGCCGCCGCACCATCACGTGTATTTGGGAGGGGGCGTATGGGGGTGGACTTCTCTCCAATTCAATGGAATTTAGGATTGAGTTTCGAAGCCAAAGTCGACACCCCACGGGAGCTACCTTTATATACCTTTAGGGTCTCTTCTCTTGGCAATGTGGACTTGCTTTGTACCACACACACACACACCCTACATACATACCCGGAATGTCTAATTTAGTGACCTTGTATTGTTTTCCCTTTTGTCGAATATGATACAAAACCACAATGACTTGTACAATGCTTATGCAAAAGTGTCTCATGCAGAGATCATATTCCATATATTTGTATACAATACGATTATTACGGTTAGAAATTGCAATAAATACAACATACATTGGATGTTGGAAATAACTAAAATAGAATTTTGTATTCTACTGTAGTTGGAGAAATTTAATGTGGTTTAGGAGCTTGATTGCTCGCCCACAGAGCCACTAACAAGAACGTACTATAACTATAAAATTTAATTAAATAACTTAATTTATTTTACATCAAGTTTTGCGTCTTATGCTATCAACTCTAGCATGAATTTTCTTGAAAAGGAAATACATTATTGGGTTTGTGTGTGGCGGGTCACGTACCTTGAATGATAAAACAGCCAGAGATTAATAAAAGGGGGCTCACCATGCCCTCCTGGGCTTCTGGGAATAGCTGCTTTACCTTTAAAGACACAAGGGGTGATATTAGTGGACTGTATATAATGATGCCACGGTGATCTACGGTGACTTGGGGATGAGCTCACCTGTGGAGAGAGAGAATAAGTGATCAATGGGAGCCCTCCGGGTCGAGGACCAAAAATTTTCCTCTTTCGACCTGGGCTTGTCACAATCTCTCTCTGGCGGTGGTGGTGGCCCAAATTGTGGGCTGGACTGCCTTGGATGGGCTTCGCTGCCTTTATGGGGGTGCCTGGGATGCACCAGGATGTGCCCAAGATGCACAGGAAGTGCTTGGGATGCACAAGAATGTGCTGGAGACTCTCAAGGGCACGGGAGGTCAAACTCCCGGACGCTGTTGAGTTGGCGGGATGTCCGGAAGACGTTGGAAATGGAGGAATCACTCACTTGCGGCGCGGAATTAATAGAGAATGTCTTTGCACTTAATTTACAATTTATTTAAAACTAAATAACAATTTTGCCACTTTATTTAAAGATAAAATTTAACAATTTTAAGAAATAACTTTGCGGATCGCGATTGCTTGTTGCCACTGTCAATTGCCAGACTAAAAAAGAGGAATTGGGCTTATGCAAACGCATTTTATAATGAGATCGAGGGAGATAGCTCTAGCGGCGGGAAAATGTAAAGTGTTATACACGCTAGAGTGAAATTTGTCTAGATAAAGATAAATGTCTCCAAAGTGTAATAAAATGGGAATTAATTATTTTTGGCTAAATTAAATTCTTCAGAGCTTTCGGCTGAAGCCCGAACAGGGTTGCCAAATCTGAAGGATCTGAATAATAATTAATCATCAATTCTAGATAAAATTTATCCCGAATTCGAAAATATTGGATGAAAAATACAAACAATAAAAATACATTGTTTCATCTTAAAGACATTCGGAGGAAGTTACTTAATATTTCAGATAACTTTAAAGTCGAAAATTCGAGGAAATCATACACATCTTCCAGGAAGCTTCCAGGAAAATTATGATCTGTTCACAATCTTAATTTTCCAAAAATATTCTAAGAAAATTAAAAGATGTGTTTTCTGATAAATATTTTATTTATTGATGAATTGCATACTTTTCCGGTTTTTTCCGAGAAAGTTTATAAGAAAATTTTAAGTAAGAAATTATAAAAGTAAAATAATTTTCTTCAGATGAAATTTCATTAATGAATTTTAATGATTCAATAATAATTTTTTTTTAGGTTTCAAAAAATTTTCTCAAGTCCTTGTACTTTTTATTTGTATTTGTATTTGAATTTGTAAAATCCTTTTAATTGTCAAAATGATTAAAGTATTTGATAAATTATTTTAAGTTAAGTTGATACATTCAAATAATGAATTGGATGGAATTTTAAACTAGCACATAAGATAAAACTTTTTGGCTATATGGATCCGGAAGGAATCCAACAGCCGTACAAATTTAAAGTGAAGAAGAAGAAGAAGAAGATAAAACTTAAATATAAAAAATAACTTTTTCTTTAAACATTCGGCTCTAATTAAAAACCAAGAATTACATACCTACGAATGAAGCTTAATGTTTTTTGCCATTTATTAAAGCACATTTTAGGTCATATTTTTTTTTGTTTTGTTTAATTCTATATTTTTACATTTTTTTTTGCAAAATGAATCATAATCAAAACTACTTTTTTTTTTATTAAAATTTATTGGTTCAAAGATACTCCAAAAAAGGACTTTTTTCTATTTTCCTGTCCTCACAACATTTCAATAAAAAATAAATTGCATTTTCTATAGATTTTGATTATAAAAAAAGATTATTCTCGCTTTTATTAACACCATAACCGAAAAACCAAAACAAAAAGCAAACTTGAAAAAAGCTCCAAAAAACACAAAAATTATTTGATTAGGAAAAATGAATCAAAATTGCCTAGGATACCCTTTTGTGTATGCATTCATTAAATTGTAGGCGAAATGGCAAACAAAGGGGGATGATTTACGCCATTCACTGTGCGACGAATGATGCTGCATTGTCATGGGGAAAAAGCCAGAAACCCCCGATAGCTCACACAAAACATGCACAGAATATAAAGCTCAAATTGATCATACACTATTAAAAATTTCATAGAGACCGGAAGATGGAAGCCCGCATCATTTTGTGCATCCTAAAGCTCGCGTTTTAGTTGGGGTGGGTTTTTAGGTGTATGCGATGCAATTTTCATTCAGTGGTGTGGGTGTGTGTGTGTGTGTGTGTTAAACCGCGAAATTAGTTGGTGTTCCACTTCGTGGCCAACACCAAGTATTGTAATCGTCGGAAAAACCGACCACCTCAGATCGGGCTCAAACTTCGTATAAGCACGTTTTAGACATCCCACATTACGAAAATGGTGGTGGACAATTTTTGATCCGGCCGGCCTGCCGGCCTTCCGGCCGGCCTGCCGGCCGGTGGTCCAAACTTTGCCTTATATCTCGAGAACGGCAATAGATAGAGACTTCGGGTTTGAAGTTTTCTATAGAAATGTGGGTGTAAAATTTCATTATTTCGCATTTTCAAAATCCAAGATGGCCGTCATCCGCCATTTTGAAATACCGTTAACCACTTTTCTTATAGCTAGAGATCTGAAATTTTAGTATGTTGTAGAGCTCAATGAGACATTTTCATCGATAATTCATACTTGAAAATCGGTCAAGCGGTTTAGCAAATATGGCGGCCTAAAGCAAAAAGTGTTTTTTCGATATATCTCAAGAACGGCTTGACCGATTTTGACCATCTTGGTATCAAATGAAAGGTATTGAGAAGCCCTACAACTGTCTAAAACATTTCAAGTTTCAAAAACATCCGCAAGAGGCGCTAAAAACAAAAACAAAAATTGCCTAACTTTAAAGGGCTATATCTCCTAACATCTGTTATCGTTTTCCTTTAAATTTTGATATGTTGTAGCCTGACTCAATATCTTTAACCAGTCCGAAAATGAAGAAATTCTATGTCACCGTTTAGAAGATATAGCTATTTGAAAAATTCTTGAATTTGAAAAGTTCTAAGAGCCATATCTCCCACACTGCTTGACCGATTTTGCTCATCTTAGTATCAAATTAAAGGTTTTGCAAATATCTGCAACTTTCTAGAACATCAGAAACCTTTAAAACCATTCCTTCGGGACAAAAAATGCCAAAAGATGTTTTCGTAAAACAAAAAGCCGCCATTTTGTGTTCTGGAGGTGACCTTGAAAATTATTGAAATTTTTGTCAATTTATAGCCTGTTTAAATACCTTTCCAAAACTAGTCAAGAAATTTCTGTAGGTCTTATAGAACCAGAGATATGACCATTTTCATCCATCAAATTGCCGAATTTTACAAAAAAAATCAATTTTGCCTACTAATTCTGCTCACAAATCGCATTACAACGCATAAACAAACTTCTACACGTTGTGGGACACCAACTCTTATAACTGGACGCGTTATGATTGACTTTCCATTGAAAAGCCTTCCGAGCTCCACCGTCAGGCACACACTTGGGGTTGCACACACAGTTCCGTTTAAGCTCCCACCAATTTAACCCCTTTTGAACCCCCCACGCGAAAGCTACGCGGTTGCGGGAGTAAATTGAATTCTATTTGGCGTTTGGGGGAAGAGACGATTAATTTTGCACCGAAAACCTCCACCATTTTAGGCGTCACAATTCGCGTGTAGGACGCCAAAATCCTGGCACTCAGTGGGGGTGCGCATTTTTCTCTGCTTGAGCTGTCAATTTCCCGGAGTGGCAATTTGTAGGGATGGTCGCAGCAAGAAATGAGATGCTTATGGATAGTTTTCAATATACGTTGCTGTTCCCTCCCGCAGGTTTTTTCCCGTTGCTCGCGGTTGGCAGGTACCTAATGAATTGCCCAGTGGAACATCACTATAAATTCCAACCATGAGCCTGAATCTGACTGCAAAATCAGAACTTTTCCTTGGCTACGATTCAATTTCAAGCCGCGCAATATCTCTCATTCTGCTGCTTTACATCCTGTGGCAGATTTATTGGGTCAATGTGGGGGAAATTCATTTTATTCATTTATTCGTTTTAATTCTCTCGTCGAAATTTTTTATCTATACAGATTCTAAAAAAAATTATAAAAAATGAAAAGCATTAAAAGATATTTTCATTTTGTAGGCGGATTTGGTAGGAGGGAAATCAAAGAGATTTATATGATTAAAAAAGCATAAATCACGCCCAAAAAATTAGAACAAATAAAATAAAATAAAGAGGCGATTTATGAATTTAAAATAAATGTTTTCAGTTTTTTTTTATATTAATTTTTATTGATTCTTTACAATTTTTTGTTTCTACTTAAGGTGTTTAAATATTTCCGATTAGAGCATTAAAATGAATAAACTCCTTTATCAGGATGTAAGTATTTTTCTTTTAAAAATATGATAAAAATTCTAACTTTATTTAAAAAGGAAATCATAATAAAACACAACGTTCTAAGAAATATGCCAAGCAGTGTTGCAACATCAGAGAGAAAGAAGTGTTTGAAAATTCTGTGTGATGTTCATTTCACAAATGAATTTAATTTTCCTCCGCTATTTATTACGTGTCTGGGCACTAAGCCGCCCCTCTCCCTTCGCCACCCCCCACCACAAAGCTCCCCACTAAACTCCATGTCGATTGAGGCTCAACGAAAAATATGGGTCAGAAGAGGGATGATTAAGTGGATGTTTTGATATAATCCATGAGGATGATTTTTCTCTCATGCGGTTTTCATGCCTCGATGGGATAAAAATTCATGCCGCATTTTATTGGCTCCCCACGGGAATGCACTAAAATATTTAAATTATCTGAGAGATGCATGGGATGTGAAATATGAAGCAAAATAGAAACTCAACTTCCTCCTGCAAATTTTTCGTGTGCAATAAAGCTCAAATTCTCAACAAAAGTCATAAAACTTTAAGCTCCCGAGAGAGCTTCGAAAATAAAAATATCCTGTTCTATTTGCAACCGTGCTTTTGTACTTTGGTATATATGGAAAATTTACATTTTTTGATCACACACACCCCAACACACACTTCTGTACAAAAGCAAAGAACGACAACGTGGAAATTTGTGGATGGGGTTGAAAAAAAACTTTTCATTATTATTATTTCCTTCTGAGCTTTTTCAAGCTCCACAATCCTCTCTTGCGCTTGAATGAGACACAGCGAAAGCTCCATTTCTTCCATTCACCGCACCACAAGGAGAAGGGAAAAAATGTTCTAAGAAGCGAAGAAATAAGATTATATGGGTTGAAGGTAAATCAATTTTTATGTTTTATTATTACAATTTATTGTTCAGAGGATTTTCCCTGCATGGATGGCATTGCCGGAGACAAGCTTGTCGATCCATTCAGGCAAATACTCATTTTTATTGAAAATCAATGGCTCCACAATTAATTTGAACTTTTTCACCATTTTTTTTTTGAAGAATCTTCTTTTCCATTTTGGCTCTGAAAAGGAAAATTTATGGAAACTTCCTCTCTCTTTTATGTGGAATATTCCGCTTTACATATTCTTACGAAAGAAAAATATATACGACTGGTGGGTGAATTTAAATATAAATCCACATTAGAATTTTCCTTACGTTAGGGGTGAGCTTCAAGGGATGGTTCTGCTTGCTTTGCACAAAAAAACGAAGTATATTTTGACTTGATTTCTTCAAATTGAATATTTTTCCTCTTCCTAGAAAAGCTTCCAAGAGCATTTTTTTTCTTTTCAATTAATTTTCAGAATGTTTATTTAATTAACGAAAAATGAGAAAGAATTTTTTTTAAGAAAAAAAAAAAGATCTTTAAGAAAAGAGTTCATACAGCATTAACCCCTCGGTGTGGCAAAACCCGCAAAATTTTTGGCAAAGCTCGAGAGCATGATTGGAAGATATATGATGCTGAAGCTCCGGGTATGGAGGTGATTTTTCGCCGTGTTGGGCCGTCGACTACGGGGGCTCATTTAAAATTTACACCAAACCGGCAAAAAAAAACACAATAAAAAGTCATTTATTTTGCCTTTTTCCCCGGAAAATACCCCCGAAAAAAAAACGGCGCCAGGAACGGAAGATGGAAGCGATAGCATGGTTTTTTTCTCTTCCACTCCCACCACCCACATCCAATTCTGAATTATCACCTTTTTTTCCACGCCACTCACTTATCTGCGCCGGTGAATGTGGTGCCCTATCGGTGGGGTGTGTAGGCTCACGGGGTGTGTTGCTGCTGGTAGAGTATAAAAGCCCGAATGTGTGTGTGTATGACCAGCCACCCCCTGGAGGGATGGCAGGGCACCACAGTCGTTTGCCTATTCATTGCGCCAGGACGGCAACCCCCTTTATCATCGATACGGGACTACGAGATCGGCTGCGGTCAGAGCTGCCTTGTCCTGTAATTCCATTATTTGTCCACTCCGCAAGCCGGGGCTCAGGCCTGCTGGCTCAACCCCAAAATTGAGGGATGGAGTGTGGATTTCACAATGGAAATATGTCCCAATGAACTTGCAACGAGCTCTTTTCCCGGCCACACGACACTGCGTACATGTAATTCGGTGAGGGGGTGCTGCACAATCTGATACGCTGCGGCCAAGTGAGCACCCTGAGGATTGTGGGGGAGTTTCACCGGCAATTCTGAGTGCAACACTCACAACAATTATTCGCATGAGTGCATTCCTCGTGTAATCTGCACATGGAATTGGCAGTGAGAGAGAGGGAGCTTTTTCTCCGCAAAAGCACATATAACCACCAAATTCTTCAGGGGATTTCGTACCAAACTACCGGCTATTCACAGTGGCACAACTCACACTTGAATGATGTCCAAACTTGGTGGAATTTCACGTGAGGGTTGCATTCTATGCCATTCAACAGAGCCGCGTATGTGAATTTCAGACAACATCATTATGTCTCTGGGCAACAAGTTAATGAATGACTCATAAAATAGATTCAATAATATCATTTTAAAATTATCTTTTAAGAGCAATAAAAAGGTAATAAAATTTGATTTAAGAGAAGGAATTTATTGCTTTTGCTTTTACGGTGCCAGATTCCTTCATGGCTTTAGGTATACTGGGTAGTTTATATTTTAAGGATTAAGCTTAAATGCAATTTGTGGAAAATCTACAATATTCTTCAATAACGTAAAATAAATATGCAAAAAATGCGTTGAAAAAATTCGAGCTTGACCACTAAATTATTTGGCTTTTTATAATTTTCCAGAATACCATCCCTCTATTAAAAATAAAAGTAAAAAATTCTTTAAAGGGAAAATTTCTTTTGTGAGCTTTCAAACTTTTTTTTAAAGAATTTACCTTCTCATTCATAAGAGAATTTCCTTTCTATGAAACTTGTTAAAAAAAATTAAGTAAAATTAAAGACTTTCCCTTGAAGACCTCATAAAGCTTCAAAACTAAAATAAAATAGAGAGCAATAAGAAAAACTTTAATATAGGGGAGACCGGGGTAAAAATAGTCATTTTGGAATTTTCAAATACCAATTTCTCCCAAAATATAATTCGGAAAAATCGGAAAAAATTAGGGTGCAAAGCCCTACCAACCTATAATTTTTGACAGTAATTTGGAGGTTATCCGATCAGTACTTTAGGAGTTAAAAATGAAAATAGATTTTTGGCCCATTTCCCAAACTTTTGCGTATTGAGAAAAACGCGTTTTCCGAACATTTCCTTCAGCAGTTTTCCCATCTGATAATTTTTCTCACTAGCTGGATTAGTGCAGAAAACGTTGCCAAGGTGTATTTTTCACTAACTTTTAATGATTTTTCTCTACAATTTTTTGAATCAAAACATACCCCTTGGGGTAGATCTAGTCATCCCATGTAAATCATATGGGAGATCGAAATTTTTGGCATATTTTCTATTCATTTGTTGCAAAATGGCGTGTTTGAGAAAATCGCAAAATTCTCTGTTTTAGTGCGTATAAAAGTGAAATTCCTTGTCGCGAATCAAAAGGTGAGAAGTTTAGCTATCAACTACTGTCAATCTCTCAGGTGGAAAATCATTGGAAATGTCGGAAAATTCGACCGACTTTATTTAGCCAACTGGTGACTATATTTACCCGCCGCGTTTAAAATATATACATATAAAGCATATAAATGTAAATGCAAAGTAAAATATAACGGTAAAATATATATAGCAGTATAGTATAGATTAATAAGAAAAGGGAATGTACATGGTAAGTTTCACTTACGGGCTGTGATTCTTCCTTCAGAGGCCAAGTTAAATATATGTAAATGCAAAGTTTAATAGATAGCTGAAGAGTATGGATTATTAAGAAAAGGGAATGTACTGGTAAGTTTCACTTACGGGCTGTGATTCTTCCTTCAGAGGTCAGTCCAAGTATGATATTTGATGAAGATTGTGGTGAAATGTGGCAGAAAATTCACGTGTGTCATAAATTGGGGGTGGCAAACTCTGGGGAAGGCTAACTCGCGCATTGGCTGTGATTCCTGGCGCGAGTCATCCTTCCCCAGAGTTTGCACCCCCAATTTATGACACACTTGAATTTTCTGCCACATTTCACCACAATCTTCATCAAATATCATACTTGGACTGACCTCTGAAGGAAGAATCACAGCCCGTAAGTGAAACTTACCAGTACATTCCCTTTTCTTAATAATCCATACTCTTCAGCTATCTATTAAACTTTGCATTTACATATATTTAACTTGGCCTCTGAAGGAAGAATCACAGCCCGTAAGTGAAACTTACCATGTACATTCCCTTTTCTTATTAATCTATACTATACTGCTATATATATTTTACCGTTATATTTTACTTTGCATTTACATTTATATGCTTTATATGTATATATAAAGCGCCCCGCTTCGCGGGGCGCCAATATGTTTTAATTCTATTTTGCATTTTTATGTATCTATATACTTATATAGTATGTATATATAAGGCGCCCCGCTTCGCGGGGCGCAGGATACCTATATATACTAGTATTTGTTCATACACTTATATTTATTTAAAATTTCAACATTCATTTACTACAAAAGCTCACATAATAAGATCTGCTCAAAATCAGATTAGTTGGAGCCAAAATATTATATGCTAACTTCAGAACGCTATATCTCAGGAACGGCTCGATAGATTTTCTTAAATGAGCTATCGTTGGAAAGGTCTTGATATAAGCTATAACATACTGAAGTTTAATCAAAATTTATGATCTAGTTTTCGAAAAGTTCGAGTTTAAAATTTTCAAAAATTTTGTTTTTGATTTTAGCGCCTCTCGCGGTCATTTCTCGAAGTTGTAATGTTCTAGACATTTATAGGGTTTCACGAAACCTTTCATTTGCGCTTGAGTTGATTAAAATTGGACTTGTAGAACCCGAGATATGACATGCCAATTTTGGAAGGCTATATCTCAAGAACGGCGACATAGATTTTCTTCATTTTTGGCACGGAGCTAGATAATATAGTCAACTATAACATACTGAAATTTCACCCAAATCTATCGTACAGTTTTCGAGATATTCATCGAAAACTAATCGAAAATTTTGTTTTTGATTTTTGGCCCTCTAGCGGTCACTTTTGAAACTTTGGATGTTCTAGAAAGTTGTAGGGCTTGCTGAGAGCTTTCATTTGAGCTTGAGTTGATCAAAATCGGCCAAGCCGTTCTCGAGTTATGGCCGATTTTCGATGAAAAATTGTGGCGGCCATATTGACTAAACGGCTTGACCGATTTTCGAAAATGAGGTATCGTTGGAAAGGTCTTGATGGCTCCTACAACATATCAAAATTTCAGATTTTTAGCTATTACAGGGGCTGAGATATAGTGAAAACAAAATTTAGGCGTGTTCCAAAATGGCGGGCGGAAGGGTGGGGGGGTGGATTTGATCTCATAATCGGATGTCTTCCACCCGATATATGAACTTTGCCGTTGACCGCAAGTCTCTATCTATTACCGTTCTCTTGTTATTAAGCCTTATACGACGGCCGGACGGACGGCCGGACGGCCGGACGGCCGGAAAAGTTTTTTGGAGCATACGTTTTTTGGAATGGGGGGACCCTAATTCGTGCTCATACCAAGTTTGAGCCCGATCGGACAACATTGCATTTTAGGTGGTACACAGAAGCTGTGCTATTCTTTTCTTCGAAAGAATCACAGCTAAAAAGTCAGATGCGGAAGGGTTTAGGAAAAGCTCGAAAACTCATATTTCCCGTGGAGATAGAGAAAAGTGGTCTGAGACAAAGTTGTAGGCCAGGAAATTTCCTATAAGAATGACTTATCGAGGAAATTTTCTTGCCCTTGGGGAATCCTGAAGATAAGGATTTACGCAAATTGACTATTTTTACCCCGGTCTCCCCTACGGCTAAAATAAATTAAAATCCGAGTAAGACTATCGATGGAAATTTCAGCACTATATATTCCAGAGCCCCATTTATCGCTCCCAAGTCGTTGAGAGGTTATTTATCCTGACCCTTTGTTGGCTCCATATAATTGCAGATGATGTTATTGACTCACAAAAGAATAATTATTGCGTGATTAATTACCATTCCGCTCTCAAGGAGACGCACTATTAATCACACCACTATATATGGGGTGAAAACCAAATGAATTAATGGCAACAAATTAGTGCGCAATGGTGAAGAATCATTTTCGCCTTTGTCCCACTAAAAATTCTGCGGTTTTTCTAGACGAACAAATTCGAGCTGCTTTTCTTCTCTCCCCACCCCCACCTCCTACCACCAACCAACTTCAAATGCAAATACATTTTTTCGCTTGTTATGGATATTAATTACATTTCCCTGAAAGTTCCATTTTAGGGTCTGATGGTTTTGCATATCAAGAATGATTTTCGCCATGACTTTCCAGAAAACTTTTGCCCTAAACCTACATATGTATATAAGTTGGCTCTTTTGTAAGAAAGCTCTTCTTCACTTGTATGTAGTGTAAGTTTACTGTATAAAAGCATAAGTGGTGTTAATTGATAGAAATGAAATACCGATTACAGAAAATTGAAAGTTTAACAACAAACTCGGGGAGCGCGATGGAAATTTTGACGTGTACATGTGTTTAACTTTATTGAGTACTCCCGGGTAATATAAATTGAGATCAATTGAGGATAATAGGAGGATGTAAACTCAATCTTCCTCTAATCACTTTTGTATTCATATTGTTTACGGAATTCTCAAACAATGTGAGCTTGGAATTTATGTATGTGGAAACAACAGAATTTCGGTATTTGTTTAGTAAATCCCTTAAGGAATTTCATTAAGGGAACGCGCGGTGTACAAAACCACTAATTAACCTTAATAGTGGTTTTGTTTCATAATTCAAATTATTTTAGGATATTCATTGAATTTATTTTTGGAACAGGAAGAATTTTTCTAAATGAGAAAACATTTTTATTACGTGTGTAAGAAAAACGAAAAATTCTGGAATTTTTTTTTAGTTAAAACAAATCGTTAAAAGTCTATTCATTGCAATAGAAAAAATCAGTACAAAATTTTTAGTTAAAACAAATCGTTAAAAGTCTATTCATTGCAATAGAAAAAATCAGTACAAAACTGTTTAAATTAATTTGAGATTAATTATTGTATTAAGCAGAGTTAAAAGCTCTTAAAATTTTTTTCACATATAAAATAGACAAGAAAAAATTCTAATTTCATTAAAGTTTCTTTTCCTTAGAATATCAATATTTGAGAATGATCAAGATAATAAATTGTAGGAGGATTTGTGACAAAATTGCTGAAGCTTTATAAGCTAATCCAAATTGATTTTGGGTGAAATTCACTAGTCAGACAGACTTAAGATTTTTTAGGAGAGACTTCAGTTTTTTTTTAAGATTCTTTAAGCTTTGTTAAGAAAAAAAAAATCTTAAGAATCTTTAGAAATCTTATCAAAACAGCATTCTCAATAAAACTTGAAAACTTAGGTCTTTCTTAAGAAATCTTAAGTCTGTCTGACTAGTGAATTTCACCCTTAATCTGCAGTGTGTAATAATTCAGTAAGGCCTGAAAGTTGAGCTTTTTCATACGTAACATAGATAGCTTGGAAAATCTAGCCAGTATTTCACGATTTTCTCCAGAAGAAAACTAAAACTTCTCCTCGGGATTTATGATTCTTGAGAAAGCTCGCTATTTCTATGGCAAAGACGACCACATTCTCCATGTCTGGGGGTTGTGCAAAATTAAAAGACTTTTTCAACCCGTCGCCAAATTTATTTCTCCATCCTTTCCCACGAAACAGATGTTTTTAGTTGTGTTTCGTGGAAATTGTCTCATTCTTCCAGGGCAGGGGTGTGGAGTGGATGTTGTATAGCGAAAGATATTCAAGATGGGAATCCCAGAAGTGGGCGATTCACGGAAAAAAAGGGCAAAGTATGCAAATTCAGTTGGTGTTGCGGCTTGCAAATGGGTGGACCATTTTTGAAATGAGAATCGAACACAAACACTTCACAAATTTATTTGAAGCAATAACGCTTTATGAAATTTATAATTTTCCTATCTTCTCCCACATATGTGGAGGATATTTTTGGCCGTTACGATAATGGCATTTTAGTCCTCCGCTATCCGTGGGCTGTTCCGAAAAGCTTGAGATTTTGGTTTTTGAAATTCAAGGCACGGATATGCGAGAAGGCACCATTTGCTGGCGCGGAAATTTAAAACAAAAACACCACACGGAGCTATTATTTAAAAAGGGATCCCAAAGCTATTATCATACATGCCCTTTTCACTATACCCCCTTCTTCATTCCCGGGAACCACACACATCCTCTCCTCGCCCCCAACCCCTCCTATTACTTCTCGCAGACAATGCATTACACAGGGTATACCACATTCATATATAGCTTTTCCTTTCACACTGTACGATGATTTCAATGCAAATTCAGCAGCACCCACGCAATTGTTCTTGGAAAGCTCTCACCACTTCCTGCAGGAAGAAAAAGGACACATCCACCATGCGAGGTGGTAGAAATGCGAAATTTGGCAAATTTCCCGGAGGTAATAAAAATATTTTTTCACTACATAAAGCGCCCCAAAAGAAATAATGCTATAAACGGATCATGCGATTTATGGCGATGCGAGAATTCATCTCATATAGGGGAGACCGGGGTAAAAATAGTCATTTTGGAATTTTCAAATGCCAATTTCTCCCAAAATATAAATCGGAAAAATCGGAAAAAATTAGGGTGCAAAGCCCTACCAACCTATAATTTTTGACAGTAATTTGGAGGTTATCCGATCAGTACTTTAGGAGTTAAAAATGAAAATAGATTTTTGGCCCATTTCCCAATCTTTTGCGTATTGAGAAAAACGCGTTTTCCGAACATTTCCTTCAGCAGTTTTCCCATCTGATAATTTTTCTCACTAGCTGGATTAGTGCAGAAAACGTTGCCAAGGTGTATTTTTCAATAACTTTTAATGATTTTTCTCTACAATTTTTTGAATCAAAACATACCCCTTGGGGTAGATCTAGTCATCCCATGTAAATCATATGGGAGATCGAATTTTTTGGCATATTTTCTATTCATTTGTTGCAAAATGGCGTGTTTGAGAAAATCGCAAAATTCTCTGTTTTAGTGCGTATAAAAGTGAAATTCCTTGTCGCGGATCAAAAGGTGAGAAGTTTAGCTATCAACTACTATCAATCTCTCAGGTGGAAAATCATTGGAAATGCCGGAAAATTCGACCGACTTTATTTAGCCAACTGGTGACTATATTTACCCGCCGCGTTTAAAAAAAGTCAGAAGCGGAAGGGTTTAGGAAAAGCTCGAAAACTCATATTTCCCTTGGAGATAGAGAAAAATGGTCTGAGACAAAGTTGTAGGCCAGGAAATTTCCTATAAGAATGACCTATCGAGGAAATTTTCTTGCCCTTGGGGAATCCTGCAGATAAGGATTTACGCAAATTGACTATTTTTACCCCGGTCTCCCCTATATGGTTTTCATTTTTTTTTGTAGGTGAATCTGTCAGTGAAACGACCTGAAAGGGTTCCACTTCCCTTTTATTATTACATCAATTTAATGGCTCCGGCAACATTTATATGTGGCTTTTTTGGTCAGTGTGTCCATCTGGGGCAAGCAGGAACGTACCTAGGGGTGCTCCAAGAAAGCTTTCAATCATATGAAAATCTACCAATTTGCGAGGAGGTTAGAGCTTTTTATAAAGTAGTGAATTTATGACCTTTTTTAAATTAGAAAAATTAGAAAAATTATTTAAAAATGCCAGATATTGGGCCTTATTCAGCGACCAAGAAATCCTTGAAATTCGCTTGAAATCTTGAAATTTCAGTACAAAATTCAAAGATTTCAAGGGTTTCTTGGTCGCTGAATAAGGCCCATTGTAGGAAATCGCAGAAAATTGCCATTTCACAAAACAAATGCGAAAATTGTATCAAAATAATTGCTTAACCTCAATAAATTGAGAATAATTTTTAGAAAAAAATTATTAAAACAAAAAATTTAACTTTCTAAATAAATAAATGTGGTTTTTCCGACGTTTATATAAATAAATTTCTTTCCGGGTTTTTCGTCGGCAGTTGAAATTCCTTACCCAAAGAAACACAGAATCTTCCCAGAGCTTTCGGCCCCGCTCGGAGCCTTCTTCAGTGGCTAGCAAGCTCTGGGAAGATTCTGTGTTTCTTTGGGTAAGGAATTTCAACTGCCGACGAAAAACCCGGAAAGAAATTTATAAATAAATAAACTTATAATTTTTTTTTGAATCATATCGTAGAAATCGTCAGATAATCGCAAATCGTTTTGAATTCATTTTATATAAGAAAAATTATCAAAATTATTTTAAAATGACAAAAATTGTAAAATAAATTGAATAAAATCGAAAAAAAATCATAAATTAAGGCAAAAATTGTGCCAAAATAATTGCTTAACCTCGCAAAAATTGAGAAAAATTTCTTGAAAAAATTTAAGAAAAGAAAAAAAAATTAGATTAAAAATTATTTTTTTAATAAAATGAGAAGCGAATTAATCGTCAATAATATCGCAAATATTATTTATTTTGAAATAAAAATTTTAGACTGAACAGAAAAATTGCAAAATATTTTACAGATGATTCTTAAACTTCCTCAATACCTACCTTTGTATCTAAAGCCTAAAGTATAGCACAACAGTTCCCTTGTATACAAATGAACTTGAGCTTACTGGACAAAAATTGCCGATTCATTCAACTACCTCAACGTTCTCCTTCGTACGTCCCTGTGGGTGGTAACCGGGAAAGGGAATTTGAAATGCAAGAGGTCATGCCAAAGTCAGTTGAGCAGGTTTAGGATGAGAATATTGAATTTTGCAGAGAAAATGGAGGAAATATTACAAGCTTTTCACTAAATTGAATGAATATTAAAGCTTTCTGAAAAGAAAGCTAAATTTATTTGAAGAACAATTGAAATATTTTTGTTTTAACTAAAATTAAATTAAATTAAATTTGAGCTTTGAAGCTCTGTGGTGAGGCATTCATTGTACACTTTTGTTTTATGTTAAGAAACCACAAGAACCTCATGCCACTTTTCGCCACTTGAGAGGGAGAGAGAGAGAGAAGGAGAGGAGCTTCTTCGCAATGTACAAGAAGCCACTAAACACAACACTTCATGACATATTACGAGGGTTCTTGATGTAAAAAATATAACCAAAATTGCTGAGGCGCTCTTGAGGAGCTCATTTTTTTCATTTAACTCCATCAGCATGTTGCTTGTTTGGAGGGCCATGGCATGGGGGGGAACAACAACAAAAAAAGTTTCAAGAGAAAAGAATTTTCCTCAAGTATTAGCGATGATGTATGGAATTCTTCTCTTTGACGGATGTTGCTTCGCAAAAAAAAGCACAAATATTCCAGCTATATGTTGAAGGAGTGGGGGTAGAGGGCAAAAGCTTCGGAGTAAGGGCTTTTTTCCCATATTATTATCGTGTAACTTCGTCAAAATTTCATAAATATTGCTTGTATGGAAATATACGGTTGGGTTGGTGTTGCGGGGGGCTGGAGGAATATTTCCGCACGGATGATTTTATTGAAATCCTACAGGAATTGACTGGATATGGATATTTTTCCATATTTCCTTGCGGAAACCATCGGCCGGCTTGAGGAAATCTCTTTTCGCATTCTTCCGCGCCAATTCTGTTTGCCTATGCACAATACTCAAGGGGGAAGGATTGGGGAGGGGTGGATTTTTTTTTCCCTTCCTCCCCCATAGAATGAATAACTTCAAGACACTGACCTCAATTTTCCATTCCTGAGCATCCATCTATTCCTTGTCAGATTTCACGGTGAAATATTTATTGCTGCACACTCACCATTCTTTTCTTCGTCCCAACTGCAATGTATTCAGTTGGATTTTCCACTCCATTTTCCGTGGCTGCCTTTCCATTTTGCAGTCAATGGCATTTATCATGGGTTTGTGATTGAGAATTCAATAATGAAGAGTTCACCAGTAGGGTGGGATGTCACAAGTTATTTGCTAAAAATTTGTGACTCGTAAGGAATCCTTCGCAATCATTTCGTCAATATATAGAAAAGCATCTTTTTCCATTCGAAGGGTGGCGTTTACTGAAGTGAAATAAAGAAGAAGTATAGAAAGAAGCTTCTTCAAAAGATAAACACACCATGAAAAAACTGAAAGATTCGAAAACCCCTGAAAATTGATGGAAAAATCAGAGAGAGAGATCCTTCTTTTATTTTGTTTTGTATTTTCCAAGAAAACGTTCATTAGGCAATTTTCCCAGGCAAATAGAGGGACATGTGAGGGTCAAAGTTATGACATTGAATCAAATATATTATATTTCCAATGTTAAAGCTTTTCGCTACACCTACATCAAATGAATACTCAATTTTTTTTACATTCACTTCAAAAGAAAATCTTTCTTGATTTCTTTTAGAAAAATTTCTATTGATTTTTCTCTTTTTTCCTTCACTTAAATTTTAGTAAAAATGTCTCTTTGCTCAGCACCATGACCTTTAGATGGAAATCAACATAAAGTCGTGATTTAATGGAATTACTTCCCAATGCAAAAGCACTCCCGCAATTCTCTCATTGTGGAATAGCAACGAAATAGAAAATATACTACATTAAGGGCTTTCGAATGGTGAACGAGCTTATTCACTTTCACCCCCGGAATCGTGCTAAAAAGAGGGGAGCATTGCACTTGAATATTTAAAAACACTCTCTCCGATTGCAAATGAGCTTTCACGTAGGAATTAAGGGGTGAAAAATAACTCGTACTGTATAATTTTCACAGGAAAACTCCTTATAGAATCGCACGGGTGCTCCTTTTGTCCGTAAGAGGAAAAAAGAAACGAAAGAAAAACCCCCAAACGGCAACACAGAAAGTTTTACAAGAGAAAGTTATGGGTTAAGGAAAAAATTGTGAGTTAAGGTACAAAAAAAGAATTCTCTTTCACCCGAAGCATCTGCGGATGAGCATTTTCCAACACCTGAAGAAAAATATTTATTCAAAAGAAGAAAATTCTCTCGTGAAAAAGTGAAATAAAATCACAATGTTGCTGCAAAAGGATTCCGCAAGACTTTTCCTTCCTTGACTATCTCAACCACAAACTTAAGGGTTGGAGGGAAGTTTTCCATCCTTGGAGGCTTCGCAACACTTTCCAATTAAGTTACACCGCCTGAAAATGAAGTATGTAAACAATGCAAAGGAAATTACCAAAGTTTGTGGGAAAGCAAACATTTTGCCAAAATGAAAAGTTCTACAAGCCATAATGTTCAAACTCACAGTCGGGATTATTTAGATTCTCGCTCTCTCTCTCCTTTTGGCATAAAGGAGTGGTGGTGTAGTCTCATGGAGTCACTTATGCAATCTTCACGAAGAATTTCAGTCTGATATTTTATGTGTTCTTTTTGCACATTTCCCCACAAAATCTCAAAGACATTCCTTTGCGGCTTTTGGCATTGTGCCTTGGCAAAAGCTCGCCCCTCTCTCTTCTTATTTATCCAAAAGGAAACAACCCTTAGGTGGCTTTATTGTGTGTGGTGTGTGCGTGAGGGAAATCAAGGAGAGAGAAAATTGACAAGTTCGATCAAGCTTTCAATATACGAATTAATTACACGTGACTATTGCTTTAGTAGCTGACCGAAAGCTCAACCATTGCTGCTCGTCCCATGCCACCCTTCCAAGTCATTTGCCATCACTCAATTGAACACGCAAACACAATCACTTCCAGCGACAGCCGGAAAGGGGATGCCCTCTAGGGCGGTGTTAATGAAATGTTCGGTTCACCTAATCCGAATAGAATTACCGAAAAGGGGGGGGGGTGTCAAATTCATTCCTATTAAAACGTTTAGTAAGGGAGGTTAGTGCTGTTAAATAGAGGGGTGCAATTACATATGGGCATCACTTGAGATCCATACATGACAGACATTCACAAACTCAGCACTTTAAGTATTATTTTCAATACATTTTAAGGGAAGATTGTCTGAATCCTAGAGATTTTTCTAAGATTTTCCTCTTCCGTCCGGCTTAAGTTTATTGAAGACAGGCCTGAGTTTTTAAGTTAAAACTTAGTTTGTTTTAGGCAAAACCAGGATATTTAAGGCATGTCTAAAGTAAGCTTTTAAAGCTAGGTCTGAGTTTTTTTTAGTCTAGCCTTAAATTTTCTAAGCCAAGCCTAAGTTTTTCAAAATTTAAAGTTTTTTTTAAACTAGACGTGAGTTTTTGAAGGCCGGTCTAAGTTTTCATCTAAGTCTGAATTTTTTTTTTATTAGACTTTGAGCTTATAAGCTAGGCCTGAGTTTTATAAGCCAAGCCAGATATCTATAGGGCAGATCTAAGTTATTCAAGTCTTTAGGTTTTTTTTTTAACAAGACGTGAGTTTTTAAAGTTCGATCTAAGTTTTAATCTAGGTCAAAGTTTTTTTTTATTAGACTTAAGTATTTAGGCTAGGCCTTAGTTTTATAAGCCAGGCCAGAGATTTTTAGGGAAGACTCAAGTATTTCAAAGCCATGCTAAAGTTTTTTTTTTAATGAAGAAAAAAAACAAAAATTATTTCTAAAAATTCCCTAAAAAGGAATAAAAAAGGACGAAACTAAAAGCCAATTCGTTTTTGAACTTCGCAATACGAAGGCATCGAAATTCGAAGGAATTTCAGGGAAACATCCCCTGTGTGTTGGGAGCAAAAAAAAAGGGTGAGTTGTTGTGCGATAATTTGGTCGAAAGGAGATGATCGTTGGGGCAAGAAAAAAGACGTTTGGGGGTGAAAAAAGTTTAACTACTTTTGTTTGCAAAACACACATTTTTGCACTCATGTGTTTTTGCTTTCGGTATGGCAACTTTTTCCATTTGTTATATACACCTGTCGTGGTCGATGAAACTTTTATTTAGTTGTTTATTGCAGAGCTTTAGTCCTTTTTTCGCTTCCCCGCCCCTAACCCAGTGCGGAGCCTTTTTTCTGCCACCTCGTCGACACTTCTTGTATGGCCCGGGTGATAATGATGATGATCGTGCCGGCAATAAAGCTGAAGATATGCAGTTACGAGAGATAACACCACACTTTCCATGTTTTCCTGCGCCATACATGCTGTGTTTATGTTGCAAAGAGGAGGTTTTTGCCTGAGGGGTGGTGGATGCTGTGTGCTGGGGTGGAGGCGTACACCGGGAAATGCATGAAATTTCCAGATAATCTCGTATGTGGGGCACATTCGGCAAATAAATGAAAATGGAGTTCCTCGCCTAAAATGGACAATCACTGCATCTCGTGCGCTAAAAGCAGTCCCCCCAAAATTGCCGCACTCTCAACCAACCCTCCGGGAGGGATGCGGGAAGAGAGAATTGAGCAAATAATTCCTTTGCTCAAATTGTGTGCAAACTTTGTGTCGTTGCCCCACAAAATCGGTCAATAGACGGAAATCTCTACTGCAAGCACACATCTGGTAGTTTTCAATGTATTTTTCCCAGAAAATCTCCAGCACACGTGGAATTGATTCGCGGGGTTGTAAAATTCCATCCAACTATCCGCCCCCTGCTAATTGCTCCACTTTCGCACTCATAACAACCCCATGGGCGTGTGTGCCCCTGCAAAAGTCTCCAAAAGGCACAAAAAAGCCCGATTCGGAGGTGGGGAGACTAGCGCATGCCCCCGAGAGATCTATTGGGAATTTTTCCTGGCATCTGAGGATGCAAAGAATTGTATGTTGTGTATGGCTTTGTGGAAAGTTGTAGGAGAAGAGAATGAAGCTGATGAGAAAGTCACTGAAAAGTGGAATTATTCAAACACTGTTCCATATCCTTCTGCACCGAGAAAAAAGTCAGGAAAGTAGGATGGATTTTTGGGGGGGGGGGGTGGGTGGTGGTTGTGCACAATATAACTTTCTGCCTTCGCATCAGCCTCTTTTTTGCCTCCAAATGAGTTCAATGAATATTTATTTGGCACCATTTCGGGTGTGGAAGTTTCGGCAGCAAATGACCAATATATCACTCCCTCATTCAGCATGTCGAGCCAGCAAAATGGCACAGAAACTCTCTTCCAATTAATGTCACTGTCGCGCCTAACAATTCACCCAACCCCACAAGACAACCCCACACAGCATAAAGACGAAGCACAACATTTCCCTTTCCCGCCAAAAATAGAAATCGCATCTCCTAATTGAGGTGAATTTTTTTTCATCTTATTGCCTTCCTTTGCACTGCATTCCTCGCATATAGGGCACACACGGAAAATGCATTTTCGCTACAGTCAATGGGAGCTTTGTATTTCCTGCAAAAGCTCACCCGCCACCCCCCGAATGTCACCCTGTGCTGGAAATTGCATGGAGAAAATTGTGCACGATGGTCATAAAAGATAATTAATTGTGACTCGAAAGAAGAAAGTTTCGCCCAGAAATTGTGTACAAAGTGCAAGCTATTGTCAGCACAATTTTTAATTCAACCCCCATTGTGGAACTATATACAATTTAAGCTGAGCAAGACATTACGGATTAACTTTGTGGAATTTCTTTGAGAATTTTTTTTTCATTTGAAAAGTAACATAAAATGTACCATAAAGTTCTTGGGAATTAGTACATGCAACAAGCTTTTATTGAGCTTTTTTCTAAACAGGAAAATTGGAAGGTATTCTTAAGGGAAAACATGATTCAAATTACACCATTCACCTCAGTATTTTCTTTTAAAAATTCAATTTTTCCTTCAAATAAAAAACATCCCTAACTAAATCGTTAATGAATTTGAATTATTTCACCCTCTCATGTAGATTTATTTTAGAAAATATCTTACCAAGTAGAAAAGTTAATTGGAAACTTGTTAAATTGAAAATAAATAGTGAAAAGGCAATGCAAAGGAGAAGAAATTCACATTATCGCGGGTAATTAAATAAAATACATCCATTAATGTTCCTCATTTTTCCGGATGAATTGCAAAAGTTCCGTCATTGCGGTGAATACCCCTTCGTTGTGCTGAAAGTTCATTTAAAAACCACTAATTATGTGAACTTTACACTGCTGTGGGGGAGGTTGCGAGGAAAAAAATCAAATTCCAAATGGGTTTGTGAATGTGCAGTGAATGCAGAATATCCCACCCATACCCTTGTGCGGTAATTCTTTCTCAATAAATTGAAAAGTTCCCCCCGGTCCGCAATTGACTTTTTTCCGGAATAGATCAAAGCTCATTTAGCATCACCCCACGCTCCTCAATCCTCTTTCCGCCGCTCTCTCTCTCGTAAGGGAAAAGCTCATGAGATTTCCCGCAATTGCAGGGAATTTTTCTCATCCCGTATGATCCCTATGCAAGGCGATGGAAATGGGTTAAAAGAGGAATCAGTTTAATCGATTTATTTTCACCATCATCGTAGGAAGTCCTCTATCTTATCGAATTAAATGTTGAATGCACAGATAAGGGGGGGGTGAGGAGGAGGGCAAAGGGTGGTGTGGAGAATCAAATTACATATATATTATTATGAACTCACTGCCAATCCAATAGAAAAGGATATCTCCATACATATAAAGGCGAGAAAAAGAAGGAGGGTGAAATTCTCATCACGTTTCCACCCTTCGCTGCTGCAGCATTTTTCGCCTTTACCATGACGGAATTTTAATTTTTATCTCACTCTTATATTGTTCCTGTTTCCCATCCGCCAGCACTGAGACAGCTTTATGCACGATAACTGCCAAGTATTGCGCGGAATAACTTTACTGACTGGCACTAACTTCAAATGTTTTTTTTTCCTCTTAGCTATTTTATGGCAAATGCACTTAATTAATTGGACGGAAAAGTTGCTTAAGATGTGCTCTACTTAAAATTAAATAGTTCGCGCCGAAGAGTCACTGTCCAGCTCTAAAATTTACCCTCTATTCTGCATCTTGATTATTTTCTTTGCAGAGTTTTGTTAATGAGGGTGGACCGAGGAAACCTTACAATGTTTTGAATGCAGATTAAGTTCTATTATTTACCTAAAATTAAATTTAAATAATAATTTTTATTAAAAAAATCACGCTTTTGAGCTTTCTGCGAATTAGAACATTTGAAGGATACTGAAAAAATCCTCTTACGGAATTATTTCTACATTTTTATTCACTCATAAAAAATCTCTGCTTAGCTATTCCTACATAAACACTCCCACACCTTCCTCATAGAGAAAAGCTCCACATAATTTTAGGAAGAATTAAAATTACATTGCAAGCATGTCCGGCTAATTAGCTTAAATAAATTAACATGATCGACTTCCGAGGGTAGACTAGGCGAACAAAAACAGCGTATCAAATGAATTTTTCATTCACGTCTATTTGTGAAAAATTAAATATGTGAATGAATGAGGCAAATAAAGCTTCCAGCGCAAAAGTTCCTTTTAAACGGTATGAAAATATATGAATATTGTGCGCAATAATGCAATTTAAGAACATCAACAAGTACACCCCATGTCAAGAGAGAAGCTTACCACGATGAAAATAGGATTATGGACGAATATATACAATAAAAGGAATAAAAGTATAAAAGGAGAAAAAAGGGATGATGAGAAGGCTGCAGCCTGGGCTATCCCTTGTCGTCCTATCTCCGTGGATTTTCGACGTAGCTGCAAAATTATTACCCATTATTGTTATACTTCCTCGTCTGAGCCATATTTTGCCCCAGCTACAGCCGTGGAATGGGGTTGATATCTATGGGCGAAGTGTCTTCCAGAGATAGCGAAAGTCATGGCGGAAGTCCTCGAGAGACACGGGCGTGGTAATTTACTGAATGCCCTCGCCCCACAATTTTGGGCAATTAATACGCAGATAGACTTCGAAAATGAGCATTGTCTCACGGAAGGAAAAGGTATTTTTCACGCGGCCATTGTCTTTGGGAGCTGTGAGAAAAATAGATAATTCGAGAGGTATTTCGCAAGCACAAAAGCTCACCCTCCACCACCAATTCAATGCGCGAGGGTGGCAGCGAAAAGTTTGAATAGTCAGCAATGAAAGGGTATTTTTACCAGGTTTCCCCCCAATCTACCATTTTGTTTGAATATTTTCCTTTAGCTATGGTGAAAAAATGCCAGCTTAATGGCTTAATTTAATTGGAGGAAAATTTGCCAATAAAGAAGCAATTTCAGCGGTGGTGTGCGATGTCAATAAAATTGTACGTTAGTCCAAAATAGGGAAATTTTTGATGTAGTATCGCATAAATTGCCCCATAAAAGTCTTTAATGTGCGACGTAAGGAGCTTTCCTCTATAATGGCGATTTTTATTAACTAAAGTCCATGGTGAAATTTTTCTTGCTGATGGTGGCTTAATGCAACAGGACCGTCGTAGAAAGGTCTTAGAAGGTTCTTGACTTCTTCAAATCATAAATTTACACCAGTTTTTTTCTACAAAAAGGTATGAGTAGAATTTTTTTTAAACATATTTAGTTCTTCAACAAGTTAGAAAAGCTCAAAAGTTATCAAAATTTTATAATCAACAATTTGTGGGAGCTTTTTTCCTGCAGAAAAAAACTTTAACTACATTTTCTTATGCACCACACAGGGAAATTCAGTCTCTTCTTCCTTCACACCCCGTCTCATCCACTCATTCTCCCTCTTCGTGTAATTAGTAAGTATAATTGTGAGCAATTTGTGTGAGAAAAGTACGCGCTACAAGTTGAAATGCGAAATTCGGTCATCTCCGAGTAATAATTAAAATTTTCTACTTCCCCCAACTCACCATATTCTTCAGCATTAAGTAAAATGTATATCTCTCCCCGGAAGTGGTACGATGGGGGAGGAGGTACATTTCATCACGAGGGGATTTCATATCAAGAGTGTAATTTATTTTGCAAAAGCGGAAAACAGCTGGAAGAGACACACCATCTATAGAAGGAGTCCTTTCTGTATGTGTGTGTATAGTATTAAAGTAACCAAATCCTCGCTAGATAGAATTTCATTTCGAGCGACCAGACGGTCGAAGGATAGAGCTGAAGCATATGGAGGGCCTCTTTCTCAAAAGCTCCTCTCACAGTAGGGAAGCTTCTGCAATGTCTCCATTTTTGAAGGTTTTTAAAGAGAAAATGTTCCATCCTTCAAGAGCAGAAGCTTCCACACAAGGGAGATACATTTCACCTGATGATGGTTTTCATTTTTAATTTATTTTACTCGACAGGATTGACAAGTTATTGAGAGAATCAGTTTTCTTATGCACTTCTGAAAGCTTTGGGAATGAAAAAAGAAAAAACGGAGATGGGGATTTTAGCTGTGTTTCTTTCAGACACAGCTTTTGTGTACCGAGCAAAATCGAAAGTCGTCAGATCGGGCTCAAACTTGGGATGAGCACGAATTAGGGTCCCCACATTCCAAAAAACGTATGCGCCAAAAAATTTTTTTTCCGGCCGTCCGTCCGTCCGTAGTACAACGCTAAATTGCAAGAGAACGGTAATAGATAGAGACTTGCGGTGAACGGCAAAGTTTAAAAGTCGACTGAAAGACGTCAGATTATGATGTCAAATTTTACCCCCCACCCCCGCGTCCGCCATTTTGAATAACCTCAAAATTTTGTTTTCGCTATATCTCAGCCCCTGTAATAGCTAAAAATCTGAAATTATTATATGTTGTAGGGGCCATCAATACCTTTCCAACGATACCTCATTTTCGAAAATCGGTCAAGCCGTTTAGTCAATATGGCCTCCAAAATTTTTCATCGAAAATCGACCATAACTCGAAAACGGCTTGACCGATTTTGATCAACCCGGGCTCAAATGAAAGCTCTCAACAAGCCCTACAACTTTCTAGAACATCAGAAGTTTCAAAAGTGACCGCTAGGGGGCCAAAAATCAAAAACAAAATTTTCCATGAGTTTTCGATGAATATCTCGAAAACGCCATTATCGATTTGCTTCATTTTTTGATACATTATAGCCTACTATAACATCTATGTCGCCATTTTGAAAATATTAAGTTCCAACTTTGACATGTCATATCTCGGGTTCTACAAGTCCGATTTTGATCAACTCAAGCGCAAATGAAAGGTTTCATGAAACCCTACAAATGTCTAGAACATTGCAACTTCGATAAATGTCCGCGAGAGGCGCTAAAGTCAAAATTAAAATTTTCGAAAATTTCGAACTCGAATATTTCGAAAATGCCATTATCGATTTACTTCATATTTTAATATGTTATAGTTGAGGTTAAGACCTTTCCAACAATAGCTCAAACTCGAAAATCTATGAAGCCGTTCCCAAGATATGGCGTTTTAAAGATTTCTTGGGGGATGACTTTTCAACTTCTCCCGACTTTGCGCGTATTTAAATTATTTTGCGTTATAATTTGCTCTCACAAAATTAGTACACTGAAAGAAACACAGCTCTCGTAAGCTTGGTCAGCTTACCAGTACATTTTTATTTCATTAAAATTAATTTTGTAGTCTCCTGGTTTTCAATTTTCTCTGATATAATATACATATTTTGTATTTAAATTATTTTTGAAAATTTTATGAGGTAAAGTCTTTCCCGATTTTTCCAGTGAATGCCGTAGAATTTATTCTGGTGAATATTTTTTGTTGATTTTCTTATAACTTAATTTTGATTATAATTTATTAATCCTTGTTCAAACATCAGAAATGTTATTTGTGAGAATATTAAAAATAAATTCTTATAAATTAATAATAAACATACTAGGAAATTCCCAAACAAACGTTCTACATAATTATGTATTTACAGAGTTTAAAGAGAGAAGCTCAATTTTAAAAAATAAACTTTCACAGAAAAAGCTCAAATATGTGGAAAATTTTTAAAAACTTTCCAATCCTATTTTCATTGTGGTGAGCTTCTCTCCTGACATGGGGTGTACTTGTTGATGTGCTTAAATTGCATTATTGCGCACAATATTCATATATTTTCAGACCATTTAAAAGGAACTTATTCGCTGGAAGTTTTATTTGCTTCATCCATTCACATATTTAATTTTTCACAAATAGACGTGAATGAAAAATTCATTTGACACGCTGTTTTTGTTTGCCTTACGTCCCCCCGGAAGTCGACCATATTAATTTATTTAAGCTAATTAGCCGGACATGCTTGCAATGTAATTTTAATTCTTCCTAAAAATATGTGGAGCTTTTCTCTATGAGGAAGGTGTGGGAGTGTTTATGTAGGAATAGCTAAGCAGAGATTTATACAACGAATGGAGTTATTTTATGATAAAACAATTTTTCCCAGAAATACCTAAACCCACAAGCTTACAAAAGTAGCTACATAAATTAATCTACTTTGAATTAACCTAAAACACTTTTTTATTGTTAAAATTTTCAAGCATAACGTACAGGAGCTTAATGCAATTTCCATCCCTTGCAGCGTCTGTTCGCCCAGTTCCATGGCTTTTTCGCCATAAGAACAATTTAGTGCATTTAGTGCTACTGACCCAGGAATTGTGTGCGGTGGGGTGGCGAGGAAAGTGGTGGGTTTGGAGCACCAGAACAAATTCTCGGGCGTATGGGAAGGAACAATGGTTGGCACAAGAGCTGTGTGACACAGGAGGGAAGCCATGAGACATCTTCACAAAACTTGAGCATTCCGCTGCATTTGTGAAATTTAATTATGACTAAAGTATAATATACGTTTTGTGTTGAGACACTTTACTCCGCCAAAAAACTCTTCTATTCACCACTTGGAGCTTTTTGTGCGGGGAGTACTGTGCTGCCTCAGAAAGTTCCCCTCCTTGCGGGAAAAACTCAATTGTTTGCGGGTGGAGGGATATGTGGGATGAGAGATTTTCTCTGGTGTGTGATGAAAATATCACTGAGGATTGTCTTTTTTTTTCACATCCCCCCCCCCCCCAAACCAAACCCCATTTTCTCTTACAAACAATCTCACATTACATCGCATAAATTCACACACACACACACACGATGGGGTTGGGTTGAAAGTTCAAAAAGCAACCTCCCTCCCGCCTTCTTCGTGCCAAGCATGGATGTGTAAATGAAACCTGCAAATAAATCAAGAGAAAATGAATAAATAATGACGTCAATTGCAGAGTATGAGCAAAAATCTTCGGCTTAAGATATTTATTGTTTAAGAACAAATATCAAATTTTCATACATACATATGTATGTATGTATACAAAGAGATCGCTCGCGGGGAGGTTCTCCTCAATCTCTCAAACGGTATGATTGAAAATTCCCCGTGAGTTCCACCCATTGCTACACAACATACTGAAAATGTCATTAATATTATTTAGCAGCTCTCTCAAATATTTACTCTGTGTGCTCCATGAATAACGCCAGGCGTTTTAGGACGAGGGTATGAGGAGCCAACACATATCGCGCATTGTTCCGGACACGGAAATTGATTGCACCGTATGGCCTAAGAAGACCAGCAATAAATTTTTATTTTCTGCCACCATACACGTAAATCACACGGCGAACAAACCACCGTGACCGGAGGCGGGAGAGTCTTTTAGCTCAAAACGACATACATTGTGAATTATAAAAATTCCACACACGATCTCACACCGCTTCTCGTCTCGTATATTTTCTCTTCCTCGGCAGGACCAAAAACTTTCCTAATGAATATTTAAGGTGTCTTGCAGATGGTGATCGAAGCAAAACACATATGAAAGAGTAAAGAGACTTTAATTCTCCCAACGAAGGACATTTTTATCCCCATGCCCTGAGAGTCGATAATCCCCGAACGAGCGATAATCTCAATTGCAGCGGAAAGGTTTTTTCCCCGTTTGATCTATTTTTCATGTGGTTAGGAATTTAATGAGATTTTTAATTAAAAAAAAATAGGTATCATGACGTTGTTGTATTTGTCAAACAAACACATGGGGTAAATATGTACACATAGCAATTATTTGATATTAAAAAATATATATAGATTAAAAACAGAAGCTTTATTAACAACTTTCCTGGATATAGGTTACAAAGGATTTTTTTTTCGTAGAGTTGAGAAAATTATAGATTAGTTTTTTTTAATTTCCAATTCTAAAAAAAAAAACAAAGAAAGTGTAAAAAGTCTTTAAAAAGTTTTTTAAAAAAGAAAAATTTTAACAGTCTTAATGTGTTAAATTATTCAAATAATTTTTTTTTAATTTTTGAATTGAAATTTTTTTATTATACATCTTTTGCAGACTGGTGCTTAAGGCCAGCATTTTCTTTTAATTTTGAGAATGTTATCAAACAAAAATTGAAGGAATTTTCCAATTTTAAAGCACCAAATAACAGCAAAGAAGTCTTTTTCATTTTGCTACCAGGCGTCTCCACTGCAGCAAGGTTCTTAAATATGATTCTCAAACTTATCTTTCAGTTCATTAATTTATTCTGCTTTCAGGACTTAAAACTTCTAAAAAAAAAGTAATAAAAAATTATTTTTTAGAAATTATTTTCAAGCAATAAAATCAAAAACTTTTTCTAGAATTATTACAAGTTTGCTTTGCTTTGCAATTCTGTGTAATTACAGCATGTAAACGACTAACACAATGTGGATGGCAATGGTGCACTCTTGGTTGTGCCGACAGGAAATATTATTGGAAAATACGGCTTTTCCTAACCAATCTCTGTGAGTGTGTGAGTTTGAATCCAAATGTTTTTGATGCAAATAATAAAATGTCCATAATGGCCGCCACATTTTGAGTTTATCGTGCTAAAGTACAAATAATATGTAAATAGGAAATTTATATAAAATATTTGTTCGGGAATTAACATAGGGGTATGATTATTTTTGTCAATGCCCTAATATTATGTTTGAGCTGTTGAAAAATAATATTTGCCAACTGGAGCAGAGTTTTAGTTCAAAATATTTTTATAACGTATACTTTAGGCTTTGTTTTAGAGGAGATTTTATTTTATTTTCCATTTTTTTAGAGAGCTTTTCATTTTATTTAGTTTTTGGAGAGTCTCGAATGTACTCGAGTGCAATTGCAAAAATTTTTACGTTGGTACTGTTGGGTGCGGGTAAAAAGCGAAAAAAATGTCACAACGTGGAAAAATATAGGGAAACTTTTATGCCACGTGAAGTTTATGTGTGTTGAAATTGTAGTTATAATTTTTTCAGGGGGGAAAACTCTCTATGTTGGCAATAACTTCTCCCCTTGTTTTCTGATTGCTAATCTCAAATTGGTGCGCTCTAAAATGCGCCACCAAATGAAACATGGGGGGCACATTTTGTGTTCACTGCACATTTGAGGCACGAAAGATGCCAAGGAAGACACTACATTGCCTCCCGGAATATTTCTCCTAAATTACACATTCAGCAGTAGCAGCAGTATAGCTATATAGAATCGCGATGCAGACACTCTGTACGTACATAGTTGGGAATTTCGCCATGCATTTCCTGCTTCGCATATTTCAGTGGAGACGCCTAGTAGTCCACCGGGCGTCTCCACTGCACGAGAAAATTTCCCATTCAAAAATTCATAGATTTTCATTTTTACAGCATGCAAAAATTGTCGAAGAATACATTTCAATGGAGGGGAGTGGGGATGTCGCATGAAAAATAGCACATCCGGAATTTCAATTCAATCAAGAATTTAGTATTTACTCAGAGACTACCATTCACATACTATATATATATATAAGTAAATGTAGCTGTATTGAAGTAAAATTTCAACCTCACCGAGGAGGAGTACAGCAGAGTAAAAGTTGGTTCATGTCATTTTGCAGCTTTTTACACAATGTTATTTTTGTGTAAACATCATTGAAAATCAATTGTATAACATTATCGAGTTGCTTTTGGAAAATTTTAATGAATATTTAATTATATTCACCCAATTGCGTTCCATTGTTGTGAAAAGTTTAGCGGAAAATTGAAAATGTTGTGTGGGGCGTAACGTTGTATATATATGCATAATCTATAAGTATTTAAATCACTTTATGAGAGTAGGATGCTTAAAATTTAATACAGCCTTTTCGTGTAGTGCTTGAAGCTATCTTTTATGGCATCTTCTAAACGTAAATTTTTATTTTTTAGCATTTTGTTTTATGATGAAAATAAATTTTTGAAGTAAAATAGACATATCAATCATGCTTGATATATAGGTAATATTTTGATTTATGGGAGGTATTTAAAATTCCAAACCTAAGCCCACTTTCCGCAAAATAATACTTTTTTTCATTGTTTTTTATTCAATAAAAATCACCAAAACTTTTTTAACTTTACTTTTTATTAAAAAAAAAAGAGTTATATAATAAATAATTAATGTGAAGATAATTAATAACGAGAAAATTAAAGGTAATTTCATGCCAATAATACGGCTATATTTTTATTTTAATAACAATAATTAATATTTCATTTTGAGTAGGTACCTACTCTCTGAATAAAACATTACTTTTATAATGATAGATTTCACGTATAATACATTGTTCGTTCAATTATAGAAACAATAAGCTTCAATTTATTTTTTTAACCCTTTGCTGAACTTTAACTTTTGCCAAGAATAAAACATCTGAATTAATTATTTGCATTAATTTCTCGTAAATTTGTGAGCTTTCTCAATTCCCTGATTGACCCCAAAGAAAAAGCTCAAGAAAATAAATTACGCATTGAGAGAAATTTCTTTGCAAAGGTCAGAGAATGGGTTAATTGGTTAAAAAAAACCAAAAGTATCGATTGCATATAAATTATTTTTAATTATTCCTCTGCATTTTTGTGCCTCATTATATAAATAACTGCTGTGTTTTTTGTACCCACAGATAGTACACTTTTACAATTAAAATAATTACCATAGGCGACAGTGAGTTAAAAATTTCCCACAATTCTGCACTGTAGGGGTAGGAATATTCTGTTGGAACTTTCCCATGGTGCAGTTGTATCTGTTTGTAATACCTTTAATCATAAATTTATTTCTGCAGCATACAGCATGAAAAAATAATTATCATGACCAAATTATTACTATAAAATTTCATATTTTGTTTCCCCGCAAAATATGGGCGATTGTTGCAATTTTTCCCAGCAACAGCGCAAATATGAAATGCAGCAGAATTTATCTTATGTTTTTTTTTTGTTGCATTATAACACAGAAATAACCAAGAAAACCGCGGGCGTTAGACAATAAATATTTTTTTCTTTGCTTCCCTTATCAATAAGCACGATGTTTTTGGGGAGGAAGTTTGTGCACACAGAAGCACAAATACGTGATTATAAATAAGCTTCTTGTTACGGGGGTTTGGAGAAAATTCAACCAAGCATTCCGCGTATACTTTCGAATCCAAATAACTGCAAAATTGCGCGGGAATTGTTTCAGCTCTGCACACGGGAAGGAGATAATGGGACCAAACAAGCGGGATGAATAATCGAGAAAATTCCTCTTGTACAACTGCACGAGCTTTATGCATTTTGCGTGATAAATTGCGCATATAGCGGGAGAGCAAGTTGTAAGACCTGGATTTTTCTTTAGATAAAGTCACGGTGCTAAAGAAGCTGCAAAAGAAGTTTGTTGTATCAAGTGCTTTGTGTATGAACTTTATATGGGGGAGAAATTCATGTTCTCCCAGCATTAAATTTAAAAGCTTCTTCTGTGTGTTTTGTTAATTTTTTCTTTACAGGATTTTTTATTAATCTATTTAGATTTTTTAAGCTTTATATAAATATTAGCCTTGATTCTATATTCTTTTGCAATTGACTGAAATTACTACAAATACATACATACATAGTAGCTCTTTCCATCCTTAAACATTCGGCATATGAAATACAATAAAATAAATTTAATTTATGCCATAACGCTCAAAATGTTGACACAGCGATAAAACTAAAATAAACATGCGGGGAATTTAAAATAAAACAGAGGATTTGTCACGTAAGGAAACAGGTGGTAATTGTAGTTCAAATAGACTGGAAAACGTTCTTCATGCGAGTTTATTGTTTTCCATCAAATACAAAACTTCACGATTCTTGTGGAATTTATACATCCCACATCTCGCAAGAGTTTCCGCCGCAGATCCCATAAAATGCCTCCTCTGAAACACAATTATCTGCACTAAATACTAATGATACCACCGCATTTCACTTAATATTTTGATAGGTATTAAACACACCCCCGCATACTATGTATGTACGAATATATGTGTTTGGAGAAAGCTCGAAGTGATGAGATAAATGGGAATCTCTGTGGATTCTTGTCAAGTTGATTTTGAGATTAGAATCTTTGTGTCTTTGAGAGAATTTCTCATATCTCGCATGCCAAAGTTCTTTTACTTCGCTGAGGATTTGCCGTGAGATGGAAAGTTTTTACAGAGAAAATTTTATCGTCTTCCATTTTTGTTTTATGCGAAAATGTTTGCATGCTTTATGTTGTTAGCTTTTGTGTAAAATTTCAGGTGTTAATTGCTTCGTGTGCACAAAACGACAAGCTTACACCATGCCGATATAGATCCATTGCTGATTTATTCATTTTGACAAATTCCCACTGTACCCTAAAATTATGTATTAAACATCACGGCATGAGAGCATAATGCTAGAAATTTGTTCATTTCAGCTTTGAGTGAATTGGTGACCAATGTACCATCCCACCCCCATGCAAAAGGGCAAAAATACAGAGAAAAAAACACAAAAAGCACGTTCCTGAAGACCATCTGTATTCCTTGTTTGATTTACGTGAGATGTCGTGTCACCATTTTCCCTTACAAAATTTATTTCACTTTATCTCCCGTAATGGTCTCAGTTATCCGCCTTTAGATGTGCAACTAAAGCTGAGAAACGTACAAGGAAAAAGTGGAGTGAAAAAGGCATCTTCTTTATGTATTTATGTATTATATAAATAATTGAATTGGTATGTACCACTAAATGGGGTGGGGGAGGATGGTAAACCTTCCTCCCGTAATGAATCTTGTAGTATCGATTTGTGGACTTATTTACACACGAAGACAAAACCTCAAGATGCTATGTCATGCCATTTCTGCATTTATGCTTCAACCCAAAATGTCCGTTTGGATTATTCAACTAAAAGCAAATCTACATGGACCAGGGGTTTTGTTATACCTAAATCATGGAGAGGTCTAAGCCTTGAATTTCAGGTTATCACGCAAAATTGCATAATATATATTATATGTTATGTAATGTCTGTACATAATGCTAATGCTTTAATATAAATTTTAGATGATTAGATTACTCTTTGGATTATGAATCTCTCTGAAAGTTCAATGATTCTTTCTCTAAATTAATTGTTTCCAAAGAAATCTTTTTTCACAAAAAAATTATTCATCAAATTTATACAAAAAAAACGTTAAAAGTTGTTAAATATTGTCTAATTTTGCTTCTTGAGCTTTCGCTGTGTGAAGAAGACGGTTCTTTTTCTTTCAAAGAGCTTCATTCCATTGACTTATTTTATTTTGTAGAAATATGCGTCTTTGTAAAAATAAATCAATCCAAATGAATTCAATATCTAATAATAATTCCCTCACAAATACCGAAAAATTTACCTTCAATCCTGATAAAATGTCATCTGTTATAAAAGCTCAAAAAGCTCCGTATATAGTATAATAGGAATTCACGCCAAAGCGCGTTTGTCTCCACTGAAGAGCTAAATATAAAAGTGAATTGAAAACAAAGCTCTCGAGAGCCTCCCATAGAAATGCATCACATCGAATAACTTCCCAATCAATCTTGAGCACACTTCCGCCATTCGGTGTTGTGCAAAAGATGAGTGTGGAGGAATGAATGGATTTTAATTTAAAATCATTGTAGCGCTTCCGGGCCATAAATACACCAAGAGGGTAATTTTAAAATTCATCCCCCCCCTGCGCAGAAATGGGGCGACAAGACAACAGTGAAACTAAAATGACTGAAGGGGAGTCTGCCAGTTAATAAAGTGTATGAGATCCTAGGGAAGAAAAAAAAAACGAAGAGAACAGGGACTAAAAAAACCAGCAGAAACTTTTTATTGCGTCATAAAGCGCCCCAATAAATGTCAACATGTGCAATAAATGGATGCTGTATTCCGAAATAGATTAACCATCAAAAAGCTCCCTTAGTTTCCTTCGGCCTGGTATTTTTTGCATGTTCCGCGTGGAGTATTTGGGTATATGTGCGGCCAATGGCGAATAAATGGATATAATGCTTAAACACTAATTTCCATGGAAGCGCAGCATTATTCGGAAAATTCGTGGATGCAGGGCATCAGACGCGGGGAATTTAATTTAAAACCGATTTTTGCAGGATGTTGTGTCGTTAATAAACTCTCTCACTCTCCCCTGTCTCGCATTCTAAAGGGAAATGATAGCGCGATGATGGGATCAGGGCGGGGGGCAGTAGGGGATCAATAGAACGGGAGGAAAATCTCATGTGAATGGGATGAATGTGTTTTATAAAAAAAAATTGGATGGCGTCGAAGCGTCCAATTAATTGATTGCATTCCGCAGATAAATAATCCGACATAGAGTGGCAGACGTTGATGTGATGATGCTGCTGACTTTTATATAGAGAGACCCACTAGCAAAGGCACATTGGACTTGATTGATTTGTTTAGCTGCCCCGTTCATTTTCTGGGCAACACCGAGGGACGCACACCGAATACAACCCACTAAATTGAACTTCACATGGGAATTCTCATCCTGATAATCGATCTCAGCGACGTTGTTTGCCAAAATCCATGCCCGCCAAAGAACATGGGGGAATGGGGATTGTGGGATGAGGCTACAATGATGGGATTTTCCAACAACATTCAACAATGAATGAGAAAGGAAAATACTTGGAAAAATGTTTTCAAATTAACGAACTTTTTTGCGAGTTTTCTGAAAAATCTATTAATCTTTGCAATGTTTAGAGAATAAATATTTTTTAATAAGAAATCCTTAAATTTTTAGAGTTCTAAGAAATCGTTCTAGGTTCAAAAAATCATTCAAGATTCAAAAAATCTGGAAAGCAAGATAGCTTAAAGTTTCCATTAATTGATATACCTGAAGAAGGGGACAAAAATCTCCGAAATTAATTAAATTTAAATTAATTTTGAGAAAAAATCTCATTCCGTAACATCTTTCCCCAAATTAATTAATCCTACAGTCTCCCCGGCATAGCCGTAGCCTTTGAATGCGCTTCCAGTTGAATTTGCCAAATAATTACAACATTTATCATTTCCCCAATTGATTTTAGCTTCTCCTCCCAAATTCCTCGCACATAATGAATTGTCTCCATTCTATTGACAAATTAAAATGATGTTCTAGGTCGGTGGGGCTCTGCGAAATTAAAAGTGCTTCGAGGAAAGTCAAAAGCTTCTGATGGAAATTCTTGATTTACAAACATCACTGTATACATATATTATGTATTGGTGGCACTCTCGAGGAAAGAAAAAAGTACTCTGAGCTATGGATGGGGAAGTGAAGCACCCCACAAAATCATTGGGATGAGAAACTTGGCAGACTTACGCGCGTTTTTCTTCCGCACTTAACACAAATTTCGGATTACCGCTTTTTGGGGAACAAACATTGGGGATCCTTTTTCATCCCTCCCCTTTGGCAAAGTATCTTTCCTCGCCCCTTGGAATGTCTCATCCTCCCTCTCATCCCCTTACCCCACAGTGATATTTCCCCAAACGCACATTTTCCACTGGGAAAAACACTGTGAGGGAGAAGAAATAAAACGAAGGAAAACCACGAGACATTTTTTTCCAGAGGTAACCACTGAGGTGTTTATGTGTGGTGGAATTATCTGCTTTGGGGGGAAATAAAAAGAACCAAAAATAGAGAAGGAAAAAAGCTCACCCAGATATGGCTAATGAGCTGTTCGCTTTTATATGCGTACAATACCATCAGCAGAGCGTCTTCCACTGCGTTAGGCATTAAACGAGACAACATTGAGAGTACGCGGAAAATTTTCAATGCGTGAAAGAAATAATTTAATTTAGTTAGATCTCATTAAAAATACATCTACGATACAGCATAAGCTGATTCTGGGTATTATATATACAAAAGGAGCTACTTGCAATTGAATATTCTTCCAGCATCAAGATGAACGAGGTAGGAGAGCTTTTCTTAGAACGTATTATGATAAGAAGTTTCTATCATAAGTTTTGCCCTATATTACGGTAGGAAAGATAGCTCAAATTGAACTTTTAAGGCAATCTTTTGATTCCTTAAGAAAGCTTTTTTTTTTTCGTGAATAGAAGATAGAAAAATTGAACCAAAAAAAATGTACAAAAACTCACTCAATATGTGAGTGCAGAAATAGATTGTCAACCTTTCTTCCACGTAGAAACTTTAGAACTTGAGAAATTTATCTTCAAATCAATAGCTGATGAGAAAAAAGATAAGTCATTCAGAATTTGTAAACTTGATAAAATGATTTGATTGTCGTGATTGTGTTTGCATGCGATTGATTCCCACAATGCTGCTCAAATGTATTTGAAACTTTCCAGACATGAATGGTTGGGGGAAGGGAGGGGTGAAAAGGTCATAATTTGCTACATTTACACACAATACTGATATTTGTCCATCACCCTCCTGAAAAGCTCGCCTATTTTGTGAAACAATGCACGGTATTTGTGAGTCAAATACACCTTCGTGTGAAATATTTAAATGCAAACCAAGAGCTTTCCATTGAAAAGTTTCAGGCACCTCCACACCCACCACCCCAGACTAAATATGGAATCAATTTAGCTGACGAGTTGGGGAATAAAGCCTAATTGTGCAGAGTATGGTTGGATGAAATTTAAAAGCTTTCACCCGTGATTTAGATACGCGTATTGACTACCGCCACAATCAATCGAAAAGTTCATAAATAATTTATTATATCGACAACCTCGACAACACATTTTGGGGAGATTTTATTGCGTTCTCCCTCCTGGGTTTTTTTTCGGGTGTTGCCACCCTACGTTGAGTAACCAGCATGAAACAATTTGTCGACAGAAGCACACAGAAAGGTGTTTTCCTCCATCTCCCACGCTAAACTTGAAGTAGATCCACGTGGCGAAAAAGTTCCAATGTCGCCCTTGCACAGGGTGGGTGGGTGGTAAAACGAGTGGTGTGGCCTTTTATCGTGTGTAGTGTCAAAAATAAAGTATCAAATGGTGCGTTAAACAATGTACCAATCGACAGATCTATTTATTCGGGGAGAGCGTTTGTTGCTAGCCCCCCTCGCCCCGTGCGATAGGATTTCAAACATCAAACAAATAGGAATTGTTCATCAAAACCCCAAACTCCGCAAACGGAAAATAGCGCGCCCCATCGTGTTGGTGGAACATTTTGTAGCTCAACGATACCAAATTCCATCCGGGCCTGAATATTTATCGAAAACGGAATTAGATACCTATACTCAGGGGCGTCGGAACTGGGGGGTACAGGGGGTCTTTTGTACCCCCCAAAAAATTTAAAGGGGCGCCGAAGGCGCCTCAAAGGGGCGCCAAAATCACCACAAAAGGGCGCCGAAGGCGCCACACAGGGGTACCAAAAGCAATACAAAGGGGCGCCGCAGGCGCCCTTTCAATTTTTTTATAATAAGTCCCTAATAAAAAAAAGGAAACAAAAAAATTAGGGAATAAAATTTTAAACAAAGGCGCAAAACGAGCTTAAAGACTAGAAATTGAAAATTGTTAAAAATAAATTATAACGTTTCAAGGGGCGCCCTCAGCCTCCTAAAATTATTTGAACGTTCTAAAGGCGCCCTTGATGTATCAGAGGGCGCCGAAAAGGACCTGAAAATTCCCAAAAATAAATAAGAAGGTTTCAAGGGGCGCCCTCAGCCTCCTAAAATTTTTTGAACGTTCTAAAGGCGCCCTTGCTGTATCAGAGGGCGCCGAAAAGGACCTGAAAATTCCCAAAAATAAATAAGAAGGTTTCAAGGGGCGCCCTCAGCCTCCTAAAATTTTTTGAACGTTCTAAAGGCGCCCTCGCTGTATCAGAGGGCGCCGAAAAGATCCTGAAAATTCCCAAAAATAAATAAGAAGGTTTCAAGGGGCGCCCTCAGCCTCCTAAAATTATTTGATCGTTCTAAAGGCGCCCTTGCTGTATCAGAGGGCGCCGAAAAGGACCTGAAAATTATTTAAGAAAAAATTGTAACGTTTCAAGGGGCGCCCTCAGCCTCCTAAAATTTTTTGAACGTTCTAAAGGCGCTCTCGCTGTATCAGAGGGCGCCGAAAAGATCCTGAAAATTCCCAAAAATAAATAAGAAGGTTTCAAGGGGCGCCCTCAGCCTCCTAAAATTTTTTGAACGTTCTAAAGGCGCTCTCGCTGTATCAGAGGGCGCCGAAAAGATCCTGAAAATTCCCAAAAATAAATAAGAAGGTTTCAAGGGGCGCCCTCAGCCTCCTAAAATTTTTTGAACGTTCTAAAGGCGCCCTCGCTGTATCAGAGGGCGCCGAAAAGATCCTGAAAATTCCCAAAAATAAATAAGAAGGTTTCAAGGGGCGCCCTCAGCCTCCTAAAATTATTTGATCGTTCTAAAGGCGCCCTTGCTGTATCAGAGGGCGCCGAAAAGGACCTGAAAATTATTTAAGAAAAAATTGTAACGTTTCAAGGGGCGCCCTCAGCCTCCTAAAATTTTTTGAACGTTCTAAAGGCGCTCTCGCTGTATCAGAGGGCGCCGAAAAGATCCTGAAAATTCCCAAAAATAAATAAGAAGGTTTCAAGGGGCGCCCTCAGCCTCCTAAAATTATTTGATCGTTCTAAAGGCGCCCTTGCTGTATCAGAGGGCGCCGAAAAGGACCTGAAAATTATTTAAGAAAAAATTGTAACGTTTCAAGGGGCGCCCTCAGCCTTCTGAAATTATTTGAACGTTCTAAACTCTAGACTCTCTACACTTCAAATTTTAAAGCAATTTTTTTATGAGTGAAATTGTTTCTTTTCGCTAAAAGAAATTTTCATGCTTTACTCTAGTATTAAACACTTTAAATCTTGGCGCCCTCTGATCTGTATCTATATCTGGATCACCGCTAGGGCGCCTTTAAACGGTTCAAATAATTTTAATTGATCTAGGGCGCCCTTTAAAGCGTCATAATTTATTTTTGAGAATTTTTAGAACCTTTCCGGCGCCCTCTGACACAGCGAGGACGACTTTAGAACGTTCAAATAATTTTAGGAGGCTGAGGGCGCCCCTTGAAACGTTACAATTTTTTTTAAAATAATTTTCAGGTCCTTTTCGGCGCCCTTTGATACAGCGAGGGCGCCTTTAGTAGAGACACTGTTCAAATTGAGTTTTTATTATGTTTCACATGTTCCCTTTATTAATTAAAACGAGGTAAATTCGAGCAAAGCGCGGAGTTTTGTTGCGCTTGGCGCTTTTGGATAGATAGAAAAATTGAAATGGAAGATAGATGCAATAGAAAAAATTTATTTAAATTAAATTTTAGATTTAAATTTATTTACCATCTGCACCATACACTGATTAAGTCTCCAGAATTGAACCAAAATTAGTTTTAAAAGTAGGGGATTGTCTAAGGTTCAAAACAAATGTGGCAATTTCCCGGAAAAGCGCTGGGAAACATACAAATTTTCCCAAAGAAGGTAAAGGTTTATCATATATTTAGTTGATTAGTTTCTTAGTTTATAGGAATTGTAGAATATCGTAAAAAGTCTCAGATAAAAGCTATATAAATGCTTATTTTTCCGTAAAAAATATAATTTTCCAAAACCCATTAGAAGGTAAAAAAAAAATAAAAAAGTTTTTCCTAACACGTATTTTTTTGTTTTTAGTCTCTAATTTCCAAAATATTGCAATGGACTTTTTTTTTCCACCTTCTATGGGTTTTTGAAAATTATTAAAATTCATAATATTACACATTTTTACGATATTCTACTATTCCTATAAACTCAGAAATTAATCAAGATAGTAGATGATACACCTTTACTTTATTTGGGAAAATCTGTATGTTTCCAAGCGCTTTCCCGGGAAATGGTCACTCTTATTTTGAATCTTAGACGATCCCATACTTTTAAAACTAATTGTGATTCAATTCTAAAGATTTACTCAGTGTATGGTGCATAAGAGTCATTCATTGCGATCGGACAAACGGTGTAGATGTGTATAGTCGTATAGGAATGACGATTTCCAACAAACAGATCCTTCTTTTTGATTATTAAGGTATCTAATGAAAAATAATAGAAAAACAAAAAGAAAAAAATGTTCACGGTGAGATTTGAACTATGGATGTTAACAATAAGAGTACTACGCGCTAATCTCTAAGCCATAGATTCTTTTACTGTTAACTCGTTGGTTCTTTTTTTACTCTTTTTAGGATTTACTTAAATCGAAATTTTACAAGCTCATATATGTATGTAGTCTCTAACCAAACAATGCAAAAACTCCTCAAAATTTTTTTTGTTCGGAAACTTTCTGAGTTTACTGTGTATATGCATAAAAACTGCAAAGATAAATATACAACATAAATTAAATATATAATTGCAAATTTAAATATAGCATGGATGTTAAAGTATAAAGCGAAAGATCGAATTAACGAATTTACGGACTATGATTCTTTCTTTCTCAGTAAATGTGAAACTGGCTGAAAATAAGAGATGGGCAAATTGTAAGGAAAGACTTCTTTATCTATATACTTATTTTTTTTTAAAAAAAATTTTAAGACAAAATTGTAATTTTTTTGAAAAATATTTTTCCCTAATCGGCATAACTACTACTTATAATTTAGGATCATTGGTTACCCGCTATTTCCAATATTTTATAACATAAAAAATAACTTTGCTATAAAAAATAATTCAAAGACCTTAGGGTGGGGTGGGAAAAAATAAATGTGCAGTTTTGTAAATATTTATTGTTCATTTATTTTTTATTAAAAAATCTAATTTTTACGCAAATCTTTCAATCTCAATAGCTTTGATAGTGTCGAGTTAAAATAATGTTATAGAATTGATATTTTTGACCATTTATTATTTATAATTTGGAAAGTGGAAAGTGGACTGAAAATGCATTTTCACTTTAAAATAGAAACAAATTGTCTGACACAAAGTTGTAGCTCGGAAAATCTATATACATATTAAAGAAAGTTGTGTTTGTTGGAAAGCGTAAATTTTTTTTAAATCTATGTTTTTCCTCTCGTTTTTTATAAGATCGTCGTGTGGAAGAAAAGAAATAATGTGGAACGACCTTAAGAGGTCTTCAAAAAGGTAATTTCCTTCGAGAAAAGTTTTTTTTGAAAACCTTTAAAAAAATTTGTTCATCATGCAACTGTCCATGAAAAATTAGAGGGTTCTCGTTTCGCACTTATATATATAAAAAAATACCCTAAAAAATAGGGGGGGGGGCGCCAACATGGGGGGCGCCAAACTAGGGGGGGGGCGCAAAAAAAGGGAAGGAGGGCGCCAAAAAAGGGAAAGGGGGCGCCAAAATGTTTGTCCCCCCCAAGTTCGAAAACGTTCCGACGCCCCTGCCTATACTAGAATAGGGCTGTGGCATACAAACTTATTGGTTTTCACTGCCTCCACCCCCAGCTAAAAGCTCCAGATATTTCAATGATTTCTCACCCCCTCATATATTCGAAAAATATGTGCTTTGATCTCTACGCAGTCACGCTATGATGTGTCTTTTCGACATTTCCAAAATATCTTGTACACTGTGAAAAATCATTTGATGGAATTTTTATCAAGTTTTCATTCAAATTTTTGCCTTCTGTTAATCCTTAAAAGACCTAAAGAAATTTTACTATAACAAAAAATATTACAAAAGATATTTTCATTGATTTATTTCGATTTATTTAGAGGAAAGTATAATTTTTTTAGATTTATAAATTGTAAATAATGGGCCTAATTCAGCGACCAAGAAACCCTTGAAATCTTTGAATTTTGTACTGAAATTTCAAGATTTCAAGCGAATTTCAATGGTTTCTTGGTCGCTGAATAAGGGCCAATATTTAAATTTAAAAAAAAAATTTTTCTAAATAAATTAAGTAAATAATCTACAAGAAAATATTTCTCTGATGGAAAATATGCTAATAACCTGGCGCCTCCACTGTTTTCTTTCAAATAGAGAAGTTTTATGACAATCAGGGGTCTCTATCAAAATTATTAACCTCTAAATAAATTAATTTAAAAAAAAATTTATTAATTAATCTAAATTAATTTAAAGAATTAATTAATTCTTGATTTAATTAACCCAGATATTTACTAGAATGTCTTTTAACATGTTCGCGTTAATTCTCAAATAGTATTCTTGAAATTTCACACAAAAGCTCAAAAATTCTTCCTTTAAACGAATTTATACAAGTTTTGTAAAAATATTTTTTTTATGCCATTTTTATGCACCCAAAGTTAAAATAATGCCGAGAGTACTAAAAAGTAAGTAGTATGAGCATTGAGAGTAAATTCGGGTTAATTTCGCAATTTATCAAAATTTACCCACAAAAAATAACCACCAAACATCAAGAGCAAACCATTTCTCACAGTGTTATGGGAAAATGTTGGGAGTTTTCGCAACGAAGAGACAAACACTCAAACTTACCCAGAAGAATGGAATGGAAAACTTTGTCTCATCAAATAAATGGATGTAATACTCTCGGTGAATCCAATCACTATAAAATTTCACCTAGGACGTCATCCCTTTTTCCCCAGAAAGCAGGAGTTGAGGGAAGAGATGCCTGAGCATTGTTCCACAACAAAAGTGTCAATGTGAATATTTAATGAATTTCCTTGGGATATTTTCAGTCGCTGTGCATTTTCATTTTATATATTTACGGAGAAATTTCTTTTGAAGTCCCCACCGTTTGGATGGTGAACAAAGAGATCACGCGGGGGAGATTTAAAGTTTCCACAATGCTTGAATGGCAGGTCTGTGTGGAAAATATACTTTTTCCCTCTATGCAATGTGAATTTCATAATCTCGGACATTCCCTCAAATTAAATTTACATAATGCGGTGTAAGGGGGCGGGTGGGGGGGGGGAAGGCGGACGAGGGATGTAGGATCCGAAAGTGCGGCGATATGGTAATATCCCTTGGCACATTAATATATGGGAGACATACCCGAGTATTTGAGGGAGGGTTTGCTCCGGCAAAAGAACTGGGTCATCCCAGTGTGTGTGTACGATGGGGGAAAAGTTGAAAAGTCGCTGGGGCTATTGTGTAATTATTATAAATAAATTTCAAAGTTTTCACCCATTTGAAACCTAAAAAAAAAGTGAGGGAGGGATGTCATTACCAAGCAGCTTTTGCACTTGAATACCAAAAGAAACGACGCTTTTTGGATTTTTACCCACACCTCCCTCATGTAAAAGCCTTCGTACCCATTGGACCCATGCGGACACAAATTTCAACTCATTTTATTGTATATGACACAACTTTCCCTCATTTTAACCCCATTGAGATACTCCAGCAATTTATACACCTCCAAGAGAGGAAATTTAATTAGACGAGGAAGGTTGGATGAGTATTTCATCCCCCATTCACGCAGATTCAAACGAGATTTTCAAGGAGATCTCTTCGACTCGTCTTCCTCTTTTTTTTTACTCTATCTCATCGCGATAGTAAGGGTGTAAAAAAATTACACTGACAGGCTATACTGCTTGGCAAGATGTGAGATTCTCGGGGTAACCCTTTAACCTAGATTTTTCCGTGAGCTTTTAGACATTTTCATGAAACTTTATTTAAAGATTAATCTAGGAAAAGTTGATATAGATGGTTAAAATCGATTTATTTTTTATAGAAAAATATACATTTTAATGAAGATTTCTTTAAAAAATTCTAACAAGGGAACGTTATACATTTAATAGCTTGGATTGGCTTGAAATTTTCACCAAATATTCTTTACAATGTATAAAACCCCTGTGCCAAGGGTTTTTTCCTACAGCGCCCTAATTTAATAGTTATAATTAATTAAATTTTCCCATATAAAATTCACTTTGGGAGAGCAAAGCGCTCGAGAGAAATGCAAGAGAGAGAACTGCGTGCGCGTCTGTGTGAGTGAGTAGTGGTAAGTAGCGAGCGCACGGTCAAAGAACTGCTCACCACTACTCACTCACACAGACGCGCGCGCAGTGCTCTCTCTTGCATTTCTGTCGAGCGCTTTGCTCTCCCAAAGTGAATTTTATATGGGAAAATTTAATTAATTATAACTATTAAATTAGGGCGCTGTAGGAAAAAACCCTTGGCACAGGGTTTTTATACATTGTAAAGAATATTTGGTGAAAATTTCAAGCCAATCCAAGCTATTAAATGTAAAACGTTCCCTTGTAAGAAAATACAGAATATTTATAGGGAAAGTATCCTGAATTTTTTTTTCAAAGGAAGCAGCAGAATTATCATAAAAGTATGAATTAATCTTTTCCACAATATTAAAATATTTGCATAAATTCACAATAAAATACATAAATTGTGACATAGAGAACGCGTCAACTATGCTACGAAGATGGAGAGACTAACCAACCTAATTCAATTGAAAACAGATTGGATCGCTGATGAAAGGATTTTGTTGAGGAAAAATCCTGCAACACCTGCTCTGTAAATTTTATGTAATCCATTAAAGAGATATGACTTGATGGTTAAAGAATTTATCTCTTGATTTGTCTTTTTTTTCTCTCTTTCTCTCTCTCTCCCCTTTTTCTCTAATCTCTTTATGAACTGTGTCATTTATTGCTGCAAATATAATGCTGGCAAAGAAGAAGTCATGATGGAAAATTCCAATTCTCATTGGTTGGGGATTGTGTGACGGAAATGTGCACAATGGGGATGAATTTTTGAGTGGTGAGTTTGCGGGGGTGGTGCACTAAGCGTCTTAGTACATTAATCAAACTTTAATACAAAAGATGATACCTCTGTCGCAGAGGGAAAACGTTCAAAAGTCGCTCAGACTAATGGTCAAGGCGGGTACAATCAATTATAGCTTGGATCACATGGCATGAGGAAGATAGGGCACTCATACCATCATTCGGCATGGCGACACCCAACATCGCCTTGTTCTGTCTTTGCCTCTGTGCACAGAGTTATGTAAGCTCGTCAGTGTAATTTTCACCACTTGTGCACCTCGGTCACCCCTCACAGCATCCCACCCACGATTTCGGCCGTGAGAGACGTTTCCGCACCCAACGTGTATTCAAATGAGAGGAAAATGACAACATACACCCTCAAATTTGGTCCTCCATACACAGCCTGGTCCGGGGGTGGAATTCATAATTAGGCTGCTAGAGAAGGACGCGCACAGGTGGGGGTGGAGGCGGAAGACGACCGAAATGTGGGACGGATTGTCGGCAGTTAAGTGCTTCAACCACTTATGGGGTTGGAAAAAGGATCTCTTACCGAGCAATATGGAGGTACTGAGTGTGGGATTTTAGTGGATTCAAATTTCGATTACACGCAACAACAGTGAGGCACATACTCCATCTTCCCAGCCAAAGGGGAATTTTAATGCTTCGCTGCTTCCATACATGGAGAGTTTTGTGGTGATAAGGTTTGCTCCAGTTCGCTCCCAACCCACATATATGTAAGTACACCCACCCACCTCCCAGCTACTTCAGTAGCCTCTGTTTCACTTCACGTGCCAACGAACTGCTGCTCCCATCCGTAAGTCGGTCAAAACGATGAGCTGCACACAGAGTTAGAAACAATAGAGATTTATGCTTTTGCATTTGAAAACTTGTTAAAATTCAACAAAGATACTCAAGAAATTCTTCTCTCTATCTCCTTGACGCCGATGAAGCTTCAAAAAAGAGAGTGGCTGTCTTTTGAGAACAATGCACCAATCATCCATGAATACTTAATTAAACTTTATTTTATTTTATTTTTTGAAAGTATTTGAGTAAGGTTTTTATCTTCAGATTTTCTTTACTGTCAAAGAAACAAATTCTTTTCAATCCTTTATGCTGAGAAAATGATTTTCAAACAGAACAATTAAAATAAATTGAATTAACAATTTTATTTCTCTAAATTCAATTTTTATTTCTACCCACACTTACTTAACGAACGGCCAAAGGAGCTCTAGAAATATCGAAAAGCTTCAATCCCAGAGCATAAATCCCGAAGAGTTGTCACGATGGTACCTCAGGCCTCACCAGCATAAATGAGATTTTTCTCTAATTATATATTAAATTAATTTGTCAAAAACTTCTTTGTATTAAGAACACTTACCCTACAATTAAGAACTAATTTCTAAGCATCACAACCTAGTTTTAAGCTCTGTCAAAGTTTACAAGTCTAGAGCTTTCAAAAAATGAAAAATAAATCTTCTAATGCTTTTCAGAAATATCCAGCTGAAAGTGTCTCCATGAAATCAACAAAAACTATGTTGTTTTGATATTTTCCAGGGATTTAAACTAATATCGGATATGTCAAATGCATGTTAAAGTCAATCATCGCCACTATGCTGCAAGTTCTCAGAAACAGAGAAAGATGGTCCTTTTTTTTTGTTCATAAAAACAGAGAATAATGTGTTGCAAAGAGTAGGGCTATGCACGGGGGTTTCTGGGAAAAGAAGTATGAAAGGGGTTTGGTTGTGCAAACAAATTTTTCAAGCATACACACACATGTTTGAATTGAAATTCCAAACACGAACATGGAAAATATGGTGGAAAATATGTGCAGCCATGCCTTCCGCTGTGGTCGAAAATACATCTCCATCCTCCACATTCAGCCTGGCAAAGCCACCCCTCGTGCTTTTGCCTTTTCCACCGCCCGTCGTCGAACAACGTGCACTTCATTTCGTCATGGAAAAGTGCAGCAGCGAGAGGAATGATGGAAAATAGCACGAAGCTCCCCAAAATACGGCCGTCTGCGCAACCCACCGTCAAACTGCCTGAAGGGGTTGGCTGACGATGGGGGAGGGAGGAAAAAAAAAAGCATTTTTCAAGTGTCATTTGCGATGAAATGTACAATAATTATTTGAAATGCATGCAACCGACACACGTATACATACATAGTCAGTATAATGGCATAGCAAAATGCAATAAATGTAACCCCAATGTTGCAGTCATTCAATAACACTCGATATTGCATCCCACACTTTATGGAAATAAAAGCCAAATACATTTGCAACTGCAGTCTAAAATTCAATTTAAGCGATTCCAGGAACAGGGTGGGAGGCAACGTACAAAAAAAAACATACAGTGTGGGGTGCAATTCAATCAAAATCACTGCAATCTAACGAAAACATTTTTACCAGAAAAGCTCCACTCGGTGTTTCGAATTTCCAGCGCAATTTTTGGAGTTAATATCTACCCCGATGTTTGTTCATGAGAGTACTTTTCGGAGTAGGTACTAACGATGACCCATAGGATCAAAATGCACACACGCGCTTTTTTCACGGATCGTTTAAAATTTTTCCAATGCACCATGTTCAATGATGGAGAAAGGTATTGTGTGGGGATTTACGTGAGAAGGAACTACGGAAGAGGAATAAAAATATTTCGACGTGCCCGAAGATTATGAACCATATTCCTATCTTTTAACACAGGAGTATGGCTCATAATCTTCGGGAGCGTCGATTTGTTTGCAAAAGGACAAAAAAATGGTAGGGGAGAGCGGGGTTAAAAAAGTCACTTAAGGGTTTAGAAAAAGCTCAAAATATCATATTTCCCAAACAGATAAAGCAAAATGTATAGGTAGCTCAATTCTTTAGGATATTTCTTGCCCTACAACTCTTTCTCAGATCATTTTGTTCTAGGAAATATGATATTTTTGGCTTTTTCCAAACCCTTAAGTGACTTTATTAGCCCCGCCCTCCCCTAGTCTTTTATCTAAAATCCAACATGATGGGAGCCGACTAATTGGGTCAGAGAAAATATTTAGAAAAAAAAAACATTTTATTTGATGATCTTCATGAAAAATAAAGTTTTCCTGCGACTGGATGTCAAAAAGGAACATTCAGAGCTTTTAGAGCTTTAGACAACTTCCGAGCCTTCCTTCATTTTTTTTTTAAATAAGCGTCAATTTAACTTGACCTACTCATTGATTTTTTATGCTCAGCTATTTTACTTCTTTCTTCTTCATTTTGAATTACATTTGTAGTTCAAGCATTGGTAGAATCCTCAAAAGTTTCCAGGTGAGCAAAAATTTGTCAGTTTTGGAAAGGTTAGATATTTATCTTTCCAATATTAGTGGATATTTCAAAATCGTTTAACCACGACCGAAGTTAAAGAAATTTGAAATTTTACTTTATGAATAAGTTATTTTTGCTCACACAGAAGCTTTTTAAGGGGAGTGTATGTATTTACAAAAGCTTCTTGTTTTATATATTTAATTTGCAAAAGAAATTTTCTTAATTATGCTTTTGGTTTCTCTTTGGAACTGTATAAAGAAGGAAATGAAAAGAAATTTCCTTCTTGTTTTTTTTTTATTTGATTTTTTCCCTTGAAAAGGTGGAAATGTGGATAAATTATATGAGTTTGCAACCTCATTCATGTCCTTTGTTGTTCTTTTTTTAAATCACCAACAATGTGTAGCCACCCCCACCCCTTCTGGTGGTTTTATTAAACATTATATGGGAGGTAAGTCAATGCAGGAAGAAGAGGGAAAAAAATGCAAATCCTCAGGAGAGAATTTCAAAAGCTCTCCTCATTTCTGTGCCGGTCCCCTTTCATATAAATGCAAATTGGACGATGCGGCGGAAATCCACACCGACTTATTGAAAGATAGTGTATAAAATCATAAAAGTGGTCTAAGTGGAAGATAAAAAGAACTTAAGGCGCACGAGGGGTGGTTGGAAAGGATTTCATAGTGAAGAGGGACCTACACCGTGGCAACTCCACTCTTTTTTTTTAATTATGAAGTTTGCACAAGCGAGTGAAAAAAACCCGAAACTTTCCATCAGATTTTCCTCATCAACAAGTTCTTCTTCCTCCATGGTACATGGCGACGACGATGGTGAGTTATACGGAGATAAAAAAAAAGAAACTTTTGCAACAATATTGCAGAAACCATTCGCACGGAAGCGTTTTACAATTTTCCGTTTGTCGCTTCCGACAAAAAACCTACATTTACTTCTATATAAATGTATATATGTATAAAAAAATGTTTCACTCGCCGGTGGATCTTCTAAGGAAAAAGAAAAGAGCGCAGAGCTTTCCAGAACTTATGAATATTTAACTTTGAGGAAAAAAAATTAAATTAATCTCACGATAATTGAAATTCTTTTTCGTTTTTTTGTACTTCATCACTCGTGTGCGCCAAAGGAAGGAAGTGGAAGGACTTTCTTGTTAACAATTTCCACAGAAATGTGCGTGAAATTGTTTGTAAAAATTCCCAGTTTGTGAGGGGAAAAACGAAAAACCTTTTTGTTGGAAAGAATTTATCTCTCTCCGGATGAGAAAATTTATCAAACTTTGACGAGTATACGCCTCAAAGACTTATTTTTCCAATTAAAAGAAATCATAAAGTGCACGAAGGATGATCCTTGGGAAATGTCTTAATTAAAAAAAATATATTTTATGAATGAGACGACAGGATGCTTGAAAAGCAGCAAAATATTAGTTCCTCCCTCCCTAAAGGGATGCGCTATAGAGATGCAAATTAATGTCAATGGAAATGCAAGAGATTATTCCAAAGAAAAATTCCACATTGGAAAATTATGAGCTTTCACGAGGAGAGCTTTTATGTTAGAGGACATTTCTCATTTCACCACTCACTTCTTAATCTGTTTACTACTTCTGCTTCCAGCGATGACCATCACAGCTCGAGATCACCCTCATCCCCTTTATTTTCCCACCCATACACCCCCCTTTAGTGAAATCCCAAAGTGGAATTTCAATTTTCCCTCCTCGATGAAGTTTTATTGCTGTCGATTGTTGCCAAGAAGGGGGATGGGGTGGAAAAGTATTTTGGGGTTGTTTGGAATTGAGGTAATATCTGTTGGTTGGGTTATTCAAATTTTCACTCCATTAACCAATGTATGTGTGATGAAGGTATCGAATTTATTTATAAGGTCCAAAAACCATCTGGCCCATTTCACCATCCCTCCGCCCGAAAAATGGACCTTTCACCTTCAACATCGCATTGGATTTTAAATGATCACCCCCACAAGTCCACGGGAGACTTACACGTGCCCAGGGATGGGGGATTTTTACGATGTTATTTTAAAAAATTCAGGAAATGTGTTTTCTATGCAGAAACCCCATTGATATGTATATTACGGATGAAAGATTAGGCAGCAAGGGAAGGTTATTTAGCACTGAGTGGTGTACTTTTGTTAAAAAAATAATATTTGCAAATGAATGAAGGAGGTCTTCTACATAAAATAACCTCAAACAGAATTTAAGAAAATAAAGAAAGCTCCAAGAAAAATAGTTCTTCAACCCACTAAAAAAATAGCAAATGGTGTACCTAACTTGCATTAAACCTACATTCCCTTGCAAACTCAAAATGTTGCAGGAAAAAAGCAACAAAATTACCAAATCGGCTTTCGATGCATATTTTCTCCTTCGTTGAATCCTCGATAAAGTTTCCCATCGACGGAAGTTTAATACTCCCCGTGAATTTACCTACTAAATACACAAGCAGTATGGGGTGGGGGGTGGTAAGTAATAACCCTCTGTCGCATTGCTTTTCCCGTCGTACAATGAATCCCTCGGGCATACATGGCAATAATAAGAAGTTTTTTGAATGAAAATTGTCAATGGAAAAGCGGAAAAGCGGATCAATAAATTTTCTGCCTGCGTTGAGATATTTTCTGCCCCATTAAATGTGAAGTTCACTCGTAAATTTTAAAACTGTCCACCTCGGTGGAGGAATTATTCCACTTGATCTAATTGATTTCCCGCTCTCTTTGCCACCAATTTAGGGAAAAGTTCTTTACTCCCCCCATGCATAGGGGGACGCTGATAGGGAGGAGGGAAGGGAAAGGGAAGCAGGGTTTGAAAGGGAGCTTCGCTGTGACTTGAGAATTAATTCTTACATAAGCCTGGCGTGGCATTCTGGAGTGCATCATTTTGTGCTTCTTGTCACGAGCAACACATTTTCGCGATTTTGCAAAGTTCGCACATTTGATCCAATTAAAACTTTTGCACGTTAATAAATGGTGTGACATCTTCGGTAAAAGTTTCACACGGGGGCCCCTCTCATTTTGGGTGATTAACATTCACTGATCTCTTCAATCTTCTCCCGGGGTGGCGTAATTTATTTATTGCACAGGGGGTGTCATGAATAAATTCATCATATTTCTCCCATTCTGAAGGACACCACTTATCCCCTCCTCGTCCGGCAACAGACACCCCCGTCTTGCACATACCTTTCTCAAACACATTCTTGCCAACTACAGAGATACATTCATCAATATTTGATGGAATTCCCAAGTTGGACAACTCATTAGGGATCGATTTCGTCACATTTTCTCTCTTAGCAGTGGAGACGCCCGGTGAAATGCGGCGTCTCCACGGCAATCGATATGGCTCCGTGATTTTCATGAATTTCCAATGTACCCCCATCCACATATACTGGTCAAAGTGCCTTCAATACAACCTGACCTCCTCACCCTCTTCCCATAGACCATCCGCCCACCTCACATTTATGCGAAAGAAGAGACGACTTTTTGATCCATCCCGGGTATTTGCTGATTTAACTCAATTCCAACGTAATTCGCTTTTCGACAATTTCTTTCTCAATCTCTTTTCGAACTTAAAGCACCTATTCAGCCCTGTCCTTGGGTGCCTTTTTTGTGTATGTATACCTGGAAGCGTACATACGTAATAAAGATGACACGGGATTGACCCTGCTTGGGGAGACAAGGAGGAGGTTTTTTTTCACCTCCCCCTTGAAGCTCCTTAAGTTGACTACTCGTGCAGAAATGTGTCTTGCAAAGGAGCCACGTCGTCCTCAATCGTTTCGATCCTAAACGTGGAGTGGGGTGAAAAAAACTTTCCGTCTTTCATATTCCAACATACACCTTTGCATTGGGAAAGGGACGGGGTTGGGAAGGATTGGTTGTGGAGACAAAGTGGGACAAAAGAAAGGTCAAAACACTTTGGGGTTAATTTAAGAAAAAAAATACCTTTTTCTTTTTTTTTCTTTTAAATCAAATTGACCGATTTTAATAACAAATAAATGAATGAATTCTAGGTATTTGATTCCATACTTAGGAAACTAATACCTATCTAGGTAAACCAACTTAGGTTAAGAATACATTATAGATTTCCAAAAAAAATAATGTTAATGTAAATTATATGTTTTTCCTGTTTTTAAACTTATTAAAGCCAGGGTTTTCATTACAACTGTGTAAATTTTCAAGGATTTTCTTTCATCGTGAAAATTTTCCAGAAACTCAATTCCCATGTAAACCAAAGGGATCGCATAAGCCAGAGAGGAAATAGATGTTTCCCACCCATCACCTGGATGCAAGGTGTGAGTGAAGGTGTATAATCTGGGCAACAGGTTTTGCATGTCAATCCATACTTTCTTCCCGTTCAAAGCCATTTCCATCTCCCCTTGAGACTTTTCCTGCGTTCTCTGGGTGTTTTGATCGCCATGCAGAGAGGCCCATGGTATACGTATAGTATAATAATGTTTTATTCATGATTCATAGTTGGGCTACAGGCAGAAAATCTCATTTCAGCCAAAGTGGAGGGACGGTGTGTGTGAGAGTTCTATGCCCTCCCCAACCGCGGAGACTTTGTAACACCGACGCGAATGTACTTCAATCACGAACAACTTCTTTTGTATCCTATAGCAGTGTCTATGTTGAAAAAAAAAACTTCCAGGCCTGACATTCAATTAATTCAGCCTTTCTTTTCATGCTATCTCTCGGGTGTAGTGTTCATTATTGTTGGGATAATTAACACAGCGCGTAAGGGGGGTAGATGCCTGGGAGAAGGGTGGAAATATCAGCGACAATGTAACGGGCACGAACAACCATTTATCGTCCTCTAGATGGCCCTCAGGGTATACGTACACACCAAGTGGACAAGGAGGAAGTGGAGTCAATTGCAGAGACACAGAAATGTGGAGCCAAAATATAAAACTCCCATGAATTCCCAATCGCATGTGGATGGGGCAGAAAAGCCCTTTCACAGAACGAAATTCAACCCCCTCCCCACGTGTTCAATTGACTGACTGTTTAAGGGTTCAAAAGTTACTGCAGGAAAAAAGCTCCATTCGGATTGTTTATCTATAATCGCAAAGGCAAACTTTTTCCATTGCAAAGTCAATTTGACTCCCACAGTACAGTGTGGAAAATCTCTATTTACCCCGCCCAACATTTCGCAAATATATATAGTAGAATGGAAGCTGTACAAGAACAATAACCCTCTCAATACATGGTGTGTATGATAGTGTTTCAAAAGCGTCTGCTTCGTGCTCTCAAATATTTGACACAAATTGAATTTGATAAATCGCAAAGCAATTAAACGCCCTTTTGTGCCATTGAGACGACAAAAGGTGGGATGTTGGAAGGGTATTGGGGGTACCCCCCACGGGATCCAATTAGATTGTCTCCGGAGGCACGAGTTGTTCTTCTTAAATATTCACGAATCGCACACTAGCTCCCACCCCCGCGCCATGGTGTTCGCAGTGTATTCATAACAATTTAATTAAAAGTGCCGGGGAAATTAAATAATCGCTATTTGGGTGAAAAATTCGGGTCATTCCAAATTTTATCATCTCCCAAGCATTTCGTAGGGGCTTTTGTAATTGAGATGTGCCCCCTGGGGCCCTTCACTCATAAACTCCTTCATCACAGGGACACTGCAGAGTTGCCTGAAAATCAGAGGAGAGATATAATAAGGGCTTACTTGGTACAAGCTTTGAGTTTTTATTCAAAGAAGTAGGATTTTGTGGAATTTATCTATAAATAAAAATGCTATTGATGAGAATTTTATAAATATCAGGATAAATATATAAATAAGCCATGAGATAAGAAGAAGAAAAAAGAGCTTTCAGAAAAAAAATTCTTGGAATTGAGAAGAATAGAGTAGAATTATTTTTAACTTTATGTATTCTTAGTCATTAGATTAATTGGCAATTTATTTGGAGAAGATAAACAAGGAGTTAAAAATACGATATCGAGCTTTTTGTTTTCATTTCCTATTAATTTATATTTTCTCTCTTCATGCTAATTTTTATTTCAACAGATATTTAATTAGCGATCATTAAACTTAACGATCCGAAAAGTAATAAAAAATATTATAAACAAACTTTTATTAATTAAAAAAAAACAGACAAAATGTTTAAAAAAAAATACTTTAAAATTATTCTAATTGTCTTAATTAAAGTCAAAAATTTATAGAGAGCTCATAAAAATGCAAAAAGTCTGTGTAAAGGTACTGAAAATATTTTATTTTGTTTTTAAATTTACTATTAATCATTAATTTTTTTAAAATATTTTTTAACATCCTCATAAAAAAATGTATTTAAACATTTTTTTTTAAAAATCTGAAACGTAAAAATCTCTGTTCATTTGGATGTTTCTGCCTGACAATCTTTTCGTATTTCAATGGAAAAGAGACTTACCTAACTAAATTTTCTTCATTTTATTAAGTAAGGGAAGTAAGGTGATGCGTATTAGGGGACAATTTCTCACCCTTTTTTGTCAAAAGCTCCCTCTCAGAGGAAAGCCCTCATGGTATTTTCTGCCATTGAACGTCAGGGATGCCCATTTTTGCTGGAAGAAAAGCCACCCCTTTCCATCTTCGCATTTTCCCACGAATACATCAAGAAGATTTAGCGATAATACTCCGAAATCTTATCTACACAAATTACAAATCCCCGCACTCCCATGTCTCGGCTAAGAGACAGCGCTGAGATACACGAGATATCCTGATAATGACGGCAATGTTTGAAGGAGCTTGTTTACCACGCATTTATCTTCGCAACACAAGGATTCTACGGGCTTGAGGATGGGTTGGGGGAGAGGGAAGAGAGGCCGATTGAAAATTCAGAATTAGAAAATTTTGTAATTAATTAAAATTGAACTACCCCGAATCCCCTTTTCAGTGCTGTACCCAAAAATGGGGACGTGATTGGGGTATGTGGGTGTGAGAAGGTTATGGAGGTTGCTTTTCTGTGTCGAACAAGACGATCCTGTCAATAGGACGATGGCTTTTTTGACTGAAACTTCGGCAGGTTCGGAGATTTATAAATTTTCTGTACATAATTAAAATTCAATTAGGGTAACTAGCCCTGATACCAAGAGAGAGAGTATACCTCTGCATGGAAGCTAATGTCACTTCAATGTACATAAATGAGGAGAAGGAGGGTGGGGCATTAGCATTGAGGGCGAATGGGGTGAAAGGAAAATGGGTTCAGGATGAACTTTGCCATTATATCTTAAATACATTCACCCAAAAAATCTTGAAGACACGGGGGTGGGTGCGCGAGAGTGAATTGTAAATAATCTTTTTTCGACAGCGAGGGGTGCTCATCTGATGAAATTGATTTAGGAATTAAGATTTAATATTAAGAATTTTTTTGTCGGTTTATTAGATTCCCGAAAATGGATGAAACCTTAATTTAATTTCAACTCTGAAATTCTATTAGGATAAATCCGAGTCATCGGAGTTTATGAATCTCTTCGGGGATGGAACCACCATACAATGTACATTCCTAAATAGGCTATCAGTGCTGAGTGAGAGAAGAGGTTCCAAATACAGCTTCAATGGTGAAATAATTCGGAAATATTCTTCCCAGAAGGGACGTGAATTTGGGCAATGTGAGAAGCCCCTTGGGAGGGATGATGTGAGGTGGTGAATATCGAACTGCCATTGTCGATTACCAGAATCATTACTACCCTTAACCTAAAAGTAACCCTTATCACTTAAGGGGTTGTGTGTCTCACAGCGTCCGCATCCCTTATCCATCCCCATCTCCTCGCATATGTGTATGGCCTGGGTTTTACCCTATATTTGAGCAATGCGCGAGGGGATGTGGCAGAAGCTCGGGGAAAAGCCAAAGAGAAAGTGAGAGAGAAAAGAAGGCAAATAATGAAGGCACATGGAGGAAACGTGAAACGCACAGAAATCACTAGACATTACTTACATACCAATGGCTTTACGGTCATTTTATTCCCCATTCCCACAGCCCCAAGAAGCCCGTATGTGGCCCCCGCATAAGAAACATCCCCCATGCATACTCCACATTATTTTATTGGACAGCTGAAACGATGGATCGGAGCGTCGACGGTACACTGTGCGGTGGAGAGCAGCGTGACGGGGATGATGGCGGAAAAAGTTTTCACACACATAGGACTAATATTGAGTCACACTCTGCTTTATTGGTATATTGTAATAAATGGAAATGCCATTCTGTCTCATCTCTTTACCCCAAATTGTGAAAGAGTGAGTGTAACGAAAATAAATAGCATCCCCCCAGATGAAGAACTACACCATCTTTACTCTTTTGGGATCAATCTCACATTCGAGCTTTTCCACGGAGTTTTCCTGATTTATCCCTCTCCCTTCTCTACTCTATCTAGGAGGCAAATGTCAGGAAGTTAGAGCTTTTCGCGAAAAACTTTCCACCCCCGCATTGCCAAATCTTCGGGGAAATTTCTCAATGAACTTCCCCGAAAAAGGTGCTGAAAGGAGCGCGTGAATACTTTCCCAAAAAAAAATACTTGAACATTTTGGGTGGATTTTTCCTTCAATACACGTGAGATGTGAATTAAATTTCACTTTTCCTGAAAATTGGGAGCTTTATTTTAAAGTTCCACCCCCATGGGGTTTTTTCTTCCTGACTGCGTTGTAATTAAATTACCCGCTCCAAATAATTCTTGACATCATTGAAAATTCTCTGAAATCCTTCTGTTTTTCAATGTACAAAATTCTGTGACGTTCACAGCTTCTGAACCAAGGGAAATACATAAAGTATAAAATTACAAAAGCTCCAAGCTTTTAAAAATAATTTTCCTTCTTGAATGTTTTTCTGCAAACGAACGTTTTTGTTTTCGTCTCACCTGGGTAGAGGGATGGCAAAAAAAAAAGGAAAAGGACACAAATTCCAAATTACACGTGTAGCGAAAGACCAATCACCGCACATACCTCGGAATTTGTGGCGTAAGATTCGGAAAAATAACATAAAAGCCATACGAGCATATTTTGCCAAAATTCAATCGTAAAAAATGTTGAAAGCTGAATTTTTTTCTGTTGCCACACAAACCCATTTAGTTGGGTTTCTCTTACCAAAGGAGAGCACACATGTTTAAAAGTAGGGATGAGAGTTTCAAGAAATTTATAAAGTCATTTGAAAAGAAATGAAAGAAATTTTTATTAAAGATTTTTTTGCGTAAATTCAAAATTTAGAAAGGAAAGGCAATGAAAAATTTGTTTGAATTTTTATCCAAGACTTTTACAGAAAGTCTAGGAAATTCATAAAGGTTGAAGACTGAAAGTTCTAGAGTGAATTTTTGAGCTAAGAAGAATGATTCTTTCAAAAAAGAAATATAAAATGAAGGATATTTAATTTTATGCTGAAAATCAAGGTTTAAGAAAAACTTTTTTTAATTAATTTTAATTATTGATTACGTGATAATTAGTATAGTTGAGTTTCCTTAAGCCCGTCAACAAGAGCTTTAAGGAGTTTTCCTTAACATCAAGAATTAAAAAAAACCAACTCAATTAATTTTTCGTCTATTACAATTAAATCTATTTGGCATACCAAAATATATTTCAATCTTAATTTGAAACTTTTCACCCCTCAAAGAAATATTTCATGAAAAATTCCCCTCATTTGGAAAGCCTTGTGTTTGTTCAATTTCGTGCTTTTCGTCCCTGAAAGGTATATCGTGCGTTTGGGGGTATCCGTGGCAATTTTAAGATTTGAGGGATTTGTTTTGATTTGTTTGGTAGTTTACATAAAACAGGAAATACAATCTGCCACTTTTGTTTTTCATCCACACGGGAGGGTTGCAAAAAGGGAAAAATTGGATTTTTACGGGCGCCATTTCCCTCATTTCACATCCCCATTGGATTTTCCACACCTCCCCCCAACTCCATATAAAAGCATTGCTGATTTAGTGCCAAAAGTGAAAATTTTCCATTCACCTTGGCGATTTCTTTTCTTTCCACCCAAAAAGCACGAAGACGTCCTCAATTTCAACCCCTCCGCATTGCTTGTGATATGATAATTCTATAGAGAGGGAGGTTAAACCAAGAGGGGTTGAGGAATTGCGAAGAAATGGTGTCCTGTGTGCTGTGGTGCCATCCAAATTGTGAGGATAAAGGAGCAAGGTGGATATTGATGGGGCAGATGAGGGTGTGTATTCAATCCAATAAAGTTACTCGGAGAGCTTTTGATAAAAAAAAAAGCTCCACTCATTGTTCGTGGGACGTAAAAACCAATTTTAATTCAATCCACACGAGATTTCTATCCGTTCTCTAACCCATTTTCGCATCCACCCTCCAAAGGCGATTCATTTAAAAAGTTCCCATCTCCAAGATGCGCTCCTGTGAGCAATTCATGATGCAATTATTGTATTTTCGGTGAAAGTTTTAATTGCATTTCACCTCACCCTGTGAATGGGTTTTTGGAATAATTAGTGGGCGTGAGGATAAGTCGAAATCAATATGCATCTCATTTCATGCATTTCAAATGAGGATTTAATCTTTTTCCCCGAGGGGTTTGTTAGTTGCTCTCAATGGCTTACAAAATTTTCCAATAATGAAATTTTAATTGTTTTATTGGGAGGAAGTTTTGCCAATAAAATAATTATTTATTTAATCCTTTTTAGAAACTTTTGAGCTTTTGAACGTGGGAAAGTTTTATTGCTAATAAATGAAATCTATTGCGGAAAATTTAATGGCATGAGGAAGGTGGCAATCAATATCGAAATGTCATGCAGAAAATCAAATTTCAAACATTCAATCCATCATTTAGGTGAAAAATAATATTTAAATTGAAATTGAATATTGCAACAGATTCACAGCATCCTCTTTCCCACTTAAAATAGCATCATTCTGTTTAACATTATTCCATGAATCGCTGATGAATGAGCAAATTGGGTTGGCTACTTGTGATGTTCAGTGAATTGTAGAAATTTCACAATTTTACGCAGAAGATTATTACAATTTATCATTTTGAATTACAGAGGCGCGTTAATTGCAATAAAATAGCAGGTCATTTTCGGTCCAATGATTGATTTTCCCAAAATTGTTCTATGTTTTCCAAATATGGCTAATTTATTTTTGAAATACATTTGCGTCAACTGAATGAATATTGTGTGTGCCAGAAAACAGCATTTCCATACATTTTCCACACACACACAATGTGATATCTACTCGGTGCATGTGGAGACATTTGCTTGTGCTTTGGCACAAAATAATTCCCAGTCATTTGGAAAATCATCAACAATTAATTACAGCAGCTAATTTCGTCTCCCATCGAAATATTGTAGCAGCTTACAAATTCCCCCCGCACAACCCATTGTTTCATCTGCCACAAGCATCAAAATTTGGAGCTACAATAAATTAAATTTCGACATTTTGAAATAAATCTGCGGTGTATTATTACATGCAAAGTACCTCCCGTAACTATGTATTTATTAATACTACACCCACTACACCAATGAGGGAATTATTTACTAAAGTGGAATGACAAGTTGTGTGAAGTGCCGAATTTCATTTTAGTTTGCTGTTCAAGTGTCTGTGCTACGACATCATGATACTTCATAAAATGTTTCCCGAAAGTCCCTCTTTTCCAGCACAAATAAATATCAATTGATTTTCGTCAAATGGATTTTTTTTGGGGGAAGTGTAGGTGAAAATGTAGGTGAAAAAGAAATTTCTCCACCAGCTGCTGCACATATAGCCCCATCACAAACATCCTGCAACACTGTATCCTTTCATCCATCAAATTGAAACTTTCAGGTACCCTTCACAACATTACGAGGGGGTAGTTGCCATGGTGAGATGGGGTGGCCCATGAATTTCTTCCGGTGTGGCCATATAGTTTAATTTTCCACCCCGTCTGAATAAATGCAATTTAAACAAAATGTGTGGTGCATGTATTTAAACGGGAAACTTTGCTAAACTCTGCAAGTGACTGCATTTGAGAATTTTGAAGTAAATTGCTTGCTTCAGAATTTGGGGTACCCCCAAGTACAGGGGCGGCATTCACATAATTGGCGCATATAGAACTCACTTCTCTACGACTTTTCCTTTCACACCATGCCACATGCACGATGCTTCCCCTTTGGCTGAGGAAGTGAATACAGAGTTAGCAAAGGGGTTGAAAATAGGAGGGTAAAATAGCCAATTTTTCCGAATATTTTTCAAAATGTTCTGCGATATTTTTTTTTAATTAAAATCGAATATTTTTATGAAATTTTCTTTATATTCAAACAGAATAAGAGAATATTCTAATAAATGTTCATCAAATCTGCGTTGTATTTGTGAAGAAATTAAAGCTTTGTTCCACCGGAAGTGTGGAAAATCTGCTATTCGATCAAACCGTAGAGAATTAAAAAGTATTAATTCCAGAGCTTTTAAAGCTTACCACTAATATTTTTATGCTACGGCTTTCTTAATTCTCTTGGCTTAGATTGAATGTGAGATTTTCTACACTGCCTGCTGAAAGCTTCAATTTATTCTCAAAACAATTTCTTGAGCATTTTAAATATTCCGAATATTCTCAAAATTTAACGAATATTCTTCAAATACTCAGAATCTTTGAAATATTCGGTATCTAATACGGAATACATTTAAAATATAAAAATTCAAATTTTGCTCATTTGAATAGGATCCTTCTCCAACATGCGAGAGAGAGAGAGAGAGGAAAAGGCTTGGAAAACTTAAAAATATTGTCATGGATAGAAACTTGATGATTCCACTTTACTATATACATATATAACATTTCTTGCGCATTCGTAAATGTTAATATAATTCGAAAGACGGTAAACTAATTACGTCGTCTTTGAATCTCATTAAAAGTAATTCATGAGGCTGCTCCCATTGGTGTGTTTTCGCTCTCGTTCCCATCATCGTCATGCCATCACGGAGGGAGGTGCGCGGGGGATGAACTGACGCAACTATTTATCCATTTCCACCAGGGACCCTTCCACAATTGACTAATCAAGCTTCCTGGCAATACGAAGACGTTCAATTATAATCTCGTTATCCAGTGAACGGGATTATGCGCCACTTGAAGGCCTCTTTCAGGCTCTCTCCATTATATGTGAGTTGCTCTATGTAGTGCAGAGGGGGCGGGGAAGAAGTTAGTCAAGGCTCTGTGAGACAATCTCTCCCATCATGTTGGAGTATGTTATTTGCAACCCTGAAGGAACCAAAACCCAAAAACTTAGCCCCCCTCACATACCCAAGAGCAACCAACATATGGACACATCTCCGACAACCACTACAGCTCCCAGAAAGCTCTCCCCTTTCCCCCATCATTGGGGAGCAAAGAGACAAGGAGAGCCAACGACAAAGTGTGAAAGGAAAGATGATGATGAAGACGAAGAAAATGAGAAAAACTTTTCCCACACATCTCTCTCTATAATACATTTTGGTATTTTCCATATACATAGAATACTCCGCCCCACTCTCCCTACGAACACCCCATGTCTCCGTTAGCCACCCCACATCCCCCTACAGCATATCCGGCGGTGTTGAACATGAAATGAGTGATGAGCTCGGGCCGGTGTTTGGGGAATAAATATCACAGAGACATGACGTTTCATCCACCCTAAAATGGAATGTGCTACACACTCATAGGAGGATCAAGTGAAGCTAATCTGAGGATTTGCCATGGTTCTCTGGTCTGTCAAATTAATTCTATTCCTATGCAAATCTCCTGCCTTTCATCGCAAAACGCCTAAGCTCCGTGGTCCACACGATCAGCCCACACTTGCGAGATATTTTCCTAATTTGCACCAACTTTTTTCATTCTATTTGCATTCATTGGATAAGTCCGGGCACCTTTTTCACCAGAATTGCGAGAGGGAGAGAGAGAAGAAATCCACTCTGAAATTTAAACCAGAGATTTGGAAAATTTTTTCGTGGAAAATTTATTCAACACGTTCGACAAGATGTTAAATTTGTCCGACTTTTTTTCCCCGGGACAAAAAGCTTTGAAGAGCAGAAAAAAGCTCAGAGTGTAGCTCTTAAATGAGATTTTAGATTAAATATATTTTCTGCATGAGTTTTAAGGGAAATTTAGACGTCTTTTAGTGAATATTTTGAGATTAATTGGTAATTAGGAAAATTTTAAAAGTTTTCTTACTGAATTTCAATGTTAGAGCTCCAATTTAACTCCTTGTTTATAATGAATAAGAAAAAAATTAGCTTTATTTTAATGCAAGAATAAATTGCTATTGAGTTGAGAAAAAAAATCCCTTTGAATTATAGAAAATTCTTCGGAAAATTCCTTCCATTTGTACTTTTTCATCTCAAAGGGGCTAAACTTGAATGTATCTGTAGTTTCTATTGGAGAATTGTGAAACAAAGGGGCATCCCTTTGGTAAATGGTATAACATTTCTGGGAATTACATCACGTTTTTAGTGTGAACATCACAAGGGAAGCATCCACCCCATTTGGACATCCCAAATAGGGTTCTAAAATAAATAATAAAATATCCAATTTTTCTGTATGGGGCTTCTCTCACCTTCGCACAAAATACTTTTGCACCGAGATTTCGTGTGAAAATAAATAAAAATCAAGGGGAGTTGGCATGGATTTTCCCACCCACTGCTTGCCATACTTCTTGCTCCAATTTTTCCATTGAATTTCATTGGAAAATAAATACATTTTCCCAGGGGTTTGGGTGGTTTATTTTGAGGGGCATGGTGGGATGAAGGTGTCGTTGCTGAATGAAATCTGCTTCTTTATCGGTGACACGCTCACTCTATGAGGTGCTCCGCGTGGGAAATTGTCCCTCATCTGGATGAGAAACTTGCAAAAAAAGCAGGAGCTATGGAATCAATCGGAAAAACCCCGAAGATACGCATATTCGACGGGGGAGAGACAGATAAAATGTCGATTTGCCGAAGCAATCAGACATTTGTATATACAATATTATTTATATTCCCTCACAAAAGTGTTTTTATTGCATTATTTATGTGACATGATTTTTTTTTATGATAAAAAGTATAAAAAATTGGATTTCTCCCTCGTATTTTTCTCTCTTCACTTTTGAGTACAAATCACACAAAAAAGACCTCTAATCCGAGAGTGATTGGTGTAAACACACAGAAAAATTCCCCAATGCTCCTTCTCAAGTTGTTATACATTTTTTTTCCATCCACACTGTGCGCCACATTAATGCCTCCCAAGCCCCCTTGGCTGCCGTACAGCCACCACCCCCCACATTGGCACTTGAGAAAAGAAACGAGGAGTGGTGGAGAAATAAAACTCCTTGGTTCTTGCATGTGCCGCCGAAAAGTATCCCTTTTGCTGTTATATTTTGTGAGAAGGCAAAAGTTTTAAGCGGATTTTGATAGAATTCTCATGCTTTAAATTTTATAGAAAACTTTATCACTCACTCGTGAAAAGCCAACATTCCGAAATATGGAGTATTATGTATGAATGTTACGTTATGTATGTATATCTTAAAATGTGGCAAACTCACATAGCTTTCCTGGAATTTCGGAGCTTTTTGTGATAATTTCAAGAGAGCAAGATGAGAAGTAGAGACCGAAGTTAGTCGAGTTGAAGTCGCGACTAGTGACTAGTCGATGGATTTTCTTGAGTCGTCGTCGTTGATCAATTTTGTCGACTAGTCGTAAGTCGTCGTAGTCGATCTCAAGTCGACTCAAAGTCGACTAGTGCTCAAAAAATAATAATAATTTGATCATTTTTAGTTTTTTAATTTATGAAAAACCTCAAAATTTCTTATGATTTAAAAATACAATTTACCTCTAAAAAAACTTTTTTATAATAAGTTAATTTTAAGCGCAAAGTGCACTTTGAAGAGAAAATATTTTTTTTTTCTTTTCAACTTATTTTATAAAAAGTTAATGCCAAACGCGTAACAGTTGACGAAGAAACAATCTTTCTTAAAATCCTTTTCTAACAAAGAAACGTTACAACTTCTGTAAAATATTTGAACTGGAGTTTCACTCTAAAAGTGTTAAAATAATATTTAATTGAGCGCTAGTTATTCAAGGTAGTTAGAAATACAGCAATCAAAATTCAATATCATTTTAATTATTTTTAGTACAACTCCGATTCTTTATAATTAACACAAGTTCATCTTTTTAAAGTAAATGTTTCGCAATACAATTAGACTGATTTCTGCAATCTTAAGAAATTCAAGGTGAAATTCACTAAAAGTAAATCTGTCATAAAAAACTCAATTCAAACTCAAAAATCTTTTTTTGTACCTAAATAACCAGGATTTTGTCTGCCGACAAAATCCAGAAAATCTTATTATAACCAGGATTTTGTCTGCCGACAAAATCCAGAATATCTTAATATAACCTGGATTTTGTCTGCCGACAAAATCCAGAATATCTTATTATAACCAGGATTTTGTCTGCCGACAAAATCCAGAATATCTTAATATAACCTGAATTTTGTCTGCCGACAAAATCCAGAATATTTTAATATAACCTGGATTTTGTCTGCCGACAAAATCCAGAATATCTTAATATAACCTGAATTTTGTCTGCCGACAAAATCCAGAATATCTTATTATAACCAGGATTTTGTCTGCCGACAAAATCCAGAATATCTTATTATAACCAGGATTTTGTCTGCCGACAAAATCCAGAATATCTTAATATAACCTGAATTTTGTCTGCCGACAAAATCCAGAATATCTTATTATAACCAGGATTTTGTCTGCCGACAAAATCCAGAATATCTTATTATAACCAGGATTTTGTCTGCCGACAAAATCCAGAATATCTTATTATAACCAGGATTTTGTCTGCCGACAAAATCCAGAATATCTTATTATAACCAGGATTTTGTCTGCCGACAAAATCCAGAATATCTTAATATAACCTGAATTTTGTCTGCCGACAAAATCCAGAATATCTTATTATAACCAGGATTTTGTCTGCCGACAAAATCCAGAATATCTTATTATAACCAGGATTTTGTCTGCCGACAAAATCCAGAATATCTTAATATAACCTGAATTTTGTCTGCCGACAAAATCCAGAATATCTTATTATAACCAGGATTTTGTCTGCCGACAAAATCCAGAATATCTTATTATAACCAGGATTTTGTCTGCCGACAAAATTCAGAATATCTTAATATAACCTGGATTTTGTCTGCCGACAAAATCCAGAATATCTTAATATAACCTGGATTTTGTCTGCCGACAAAATCCAGAATATCTTATTATAACCAGGATTTTGTCTGCCGACAAAATCCAGAATATCTTAATATAACCTGGATTTTGTCTGCCGACAAAATCCAGAATATCTTAGTATAACCAGGATTTTGTCTGCCGACAAAATCCAGAATATCTTAGTATAACCAGGATTTTGTCTGCCGACAAAATCCAGAATATCTTAGTATAACCAGGATTTTGTCTGCCGACAAAATCCAGAATATCTTATTATAACCAGGATTTTGTCTGCCGACAAAATCCAGAATATCTTATTATAACCAGGATTTTGTCTGCCGACAAAATCCAGAATATCTTAATATAACCTGGATTTTGTCTGCCGACAAAATCCAGAATATCTTATTAATTTTATTCTTTTTTTTTTTTAATTATGCGAAATTTGATTGTTTCATCGAATAACTCTTCCCATACAAAATTTGGTACTCCTTAATTTGGCTAAAAGCATATTAAATAAATATTATGATCATACTCATTCTTTCAGAAATATATTTTTTATTAAAAGCTTCCTTATGAGCTTCATTGTAACTCTTCGGAGTTTTGTGCAAATTTAAGAAAAACCTATTTCTAGAGCTTTCAGAGCTTCATTATGCCATTCTCTAGGGTAAAAAATTAGAATCCAAAAAAAGCTCCTGAACATTCCAAAAAAAATGTGATAAAAAAAAACAAATTAAACATTTAAATTAATTGAAAATTCTTAATACTGCCTCAAAAGTATTGAATTTTTCGCAAAATAAGAAAATTCTTGCCGTGAAATGAGCTCAATAGACCTCTTGATACACTCAAAGAAGTATATATTGACTACTTTAGAACACAAAAATAATGTTTAAAATGAAACTGATGGCCCCTACAACATATCAAAATTTCAGCCCTCTAGCTATAATAGCGGCTGAGATATAGCGAAAACAAAATTTTGAGGTTATTCAAAATGGCGGACGGGGGGGTGGGGGGGTGGATTTGACCTCATAATCGGATGTCTTCCGGTCGATATTTAAACTTTGCCGTTTACCGCAAGTCTCTATCTATCACCGTTCTCTTGCAATTTAGCGTTAGGTTCCGGCCGGCCGGACGGACGGACGGACGGACGGCCGGAAAATTTTTTTTTGGCGCATACGTTTTTTGGAATGTGGGGACCCTAATTCGTGCTCATCCCAAGTTTGAGCCCGATCTGACGACTTTCGATTTTGCTCGGTACACAAAAGCTGTGTCTGAAAGAAACACAGCTAAAATATTTAATTATAAACTTTATGCTCTGTATAAAAAATTTTGTGTAATTTTCCTCTATAAGTCGACTAAGTCGTTGAGTCGTCGTCGACTTATGCTCGACTGACTAACTCGACTTAGTCGTCGAAGTCGATGCAAACTTTGCATCAAGTCGTCGTCGACGAAAAGTCCATCGACTTCGGTCTCTAATGAGAAGTGCAATTTCGCTGGTAGATTCTCAGGGATTTCACGAAAAAGCAACACATACAGAGTTTCTCATGCAAGGTATGCGAACTAAATTAGAAAATTAGACTTAAATTAACTCCACAAATTAATTATACTATTCATTGTTGCGAAAAGTGTTGAAAAGCAACACCGTAGCACCTTTATAGAGCTTTACAAAGGCGAGCTTTTTCAACAGAGTAGGAGGGAATGCAAAATAAGTTGCTGATGTTGAATGTGTTTTAGTATAAACAGCGTAAAAGCGGAAAAGGAATTAAAACTTTATCATCAAATGAAATTTTATCTTTTGATTTTAAATCTAATTAATGTATTACATGATAATCTCCCTAAAGTCAATGGATTTTGTGATTAAACTATTCATAAAGGACACGCTTGTGTGCAGCCTGTGTGGCAGTACTATGCAGTTACGTAACTTCTATTAATAAAAAAAACTTATTATTAATACCTATTAAATTTTTGTTGATATTGCTTTAAATTCGGGGTAAAATGTCCAGATTTCAGATCAAAAAAGCGAAATTAAAAATCACCTATTTCATGAAAATCTAGAGAAAATTGGAGGCTTCGGAAAAAGATAAAGAAAAATTAATTTTTATTGATATTTTTGCTTTTTTTTGCTTAAGAGAACAACGTGAAAAAAAACGAAAGATGACAAGCAAGCTAAAAAAAATACGAAAATTAAATAAATAAAAACAATAAGATTCAATTTAGACAAAGAGATTTTCAATTTTTCTCTGAAAATTGTAGTTTTTTGCCTTTTCTCAAAAAGTTTTCTTGTTATGTATTTTTGTGATGGCTTCTCCGCACTATGTAGTTCCATTCTATGATAGTATTGGACGTTTCCAGGAGTTTTCACAAGGAATGCGCAATTTGCTCCATTGAGAAAGGCAAGGTGGGAGCCGAAAGCTCTGGAAGAAGAATTAAGTTTTTCCTTTTAACTTCTGGTTAATAAGAAAATCTGACGAAGAATGGATCAACAAAAAAATTATTTAAAAAATTATAAATAAAAAACTTTTTTCACCCTTTTCCCAGAGTTTTCCGCTCCACTGGATCCTTCCTTCATCAGTGACTGGAAAGAGGGGCAATGTATTAAAAGTCTTTTTTTGTTTAGAACCCAGAAGAAAATTTTCTTATACAAAGTCTGATATTTAATGAACTTTAATGGAGGCGCCTGGTAGTCACACGGTGTCTATATTTTAGGAAGTTTAATACTGAAAGCTTAAAAGCCTTGAAAGCTTTTATTTCTTAAAAAAAATTATTTATTAATAAAAAAATAAAAACTTTATAAGTTGGAATTAAATCTTGGAGTTAAATTAGAAATTTTCTGCAAGTTTTTTAGGTAATTTCAAGATAAAACATCACTTGTTAGAATTCAGAATTTCTAAAAAAAAAAAATATCCCAAGTATTTAATGATAATTTTATTCTTTTAATCTCGCCCAGCATCTTGTCGCTAATTTTCCATTATCACCTTCTTCCGGAAAACAGTCAGAAATTCTAATTTTCCAACATTTATTATGTCCCAAATTCAAATCAAAATTATTATCATGTCATCGTTTAATTTTAAATGGAATATCAATAGTTGAATCCTTGTAAGTTGAACCCTACCTAGATATTTCGATTGGAACATGATGCACACAATACGTACGGAGAGACACCTAAAATTCATGTTCAAAAGGGGTGTGAACGCAAATATAGATGGAGAATTACAGTGTGTGGGGCAACTCCTCGTTGTTCGGAGACACTCCACATGCCGGATTTATAATCCCCTCTGCTCCCTTGAATGTAGTGTGTGTGTATGTTGTGCTTTCTGCATAGCTCGGAGGTGTTCTTGTAATACAGTGTTTACATACGGCATTGAAACCCGCATAAGTATCATTTATGACTATGTGGTGCACACATACGACCTGCTGCACATTCATAAGTTATCTGCAGCCCTCCAGGAGGCGAGGAAGACCACTAATCTTGTGCGGAAGCATATTGTTTTGTATGCTATAACCCCCCGCCCACATTCACCCGCACTAAAACCCACGGAAGCCTCGTGAATGAGGAAAATATGGCGAGAGGTGAGCAAATTGTTTTTCCACCTCAGACTTATAGTTTCATCCAACTCCTGCATCCGGGGTTTCAGTCGGCTTCTGGTGAACACTGGGATGGTTTGGAAACAATTAAATGCCGCTCTGCACTCTCGGTGTGTTGGTCACAAATGGAGGGAAAGTTTTGCGCAGATTTGCTTCGTTTTAGCTCAGGTGAGATTTCTCCCACAACGAAACACGAGATCACAATCCCCCCGATAATTTCTTAATCAGCTGGATTATGGCCCGGAATATACGGGAAGCTATTGGTAATGAGGATAATTGCAGGATGTTGGATATGCATAGTTTCACTATTGATTGCACAAGAATGTTGTGAGAGCGATTGAGTGGACTTATCTGCATTAAAGTTCTTGGAATTTTTTTAAACGTTAAAAAAGATTTATCTTAAAACGTCTTAATATAGAAATGAAAATCACTAAATTATTTTTAAAGCTTTCGTACAAAGTTGTCCAATAAATCAAAATGAAAATTTTCAATTAAAATAAGTACTTCACAAAAATCCCGGATAATTATCTTCTGATTGTAAAAAAAATATCAAATAATAAAAATAATAAATTCATTTGCAAGCCAATTGTTCAATGGGTGGAAGACATTCAGTCAACAAATTAAAATGAATTACCAACAAAATATTACTTTCAATTGCAAAAATCAGTGAGCAATAAGCGTAAAAAATCGCAATTATTTTCATTTAAATTGACAATTGCCTTTTGAAGTATTTTGGCTTGTCAGTTAAATTTGATTTTTTTCTGTTCCAAAAGTGACTGAATGCAGTTGTGAAAGGCAGCGCAAATCAAATTTTTAACACAATAAAACGTGGAAGCTTTTATTGCCAATTTATTTATATGCGAGGGGTTTTAAAAAATACATAATAAAAATCCATGCTGTGGGTGGTCTAGTCACACGAATTGGCTAGGCCATTGAACCCCTTGGGGCAAATGATTTGAGCTCAATGTAGAATAATAATTTGAGAACATTGGAGAGAATTCAATACAATTGATTTAGTGATTGAATTTATGTCCCTTTGGCAAATTCAATTAGACTATTTAATTAGAAACTCGAACGTGGGTCCGAAGCTGCTGTATTTAATTGATTTATTTAACTTCTTTCACCATTTTCTGGGATTCTTCGCGCAGATAAATTGATGGTCTTTTGGTTTTAATTGGTTTTAGGTAGTAATTTTAAGCGGATGCATCGAGGAAGATCTTCCATAAAAGGGCATATAAATCGTTAACAATATTTGATAAAATCGAGTTTTTTTAAGTCATTTTACTTAAAGATATTTTTTTTTAAATGTCTCAAAATTTCAAAATTAAATTTAGAAAAGAAAATCAAAGAATATTTGAATATTATGAAAATAGTTCAATGATTTATAAATACTTCCAAACATTCTTTATTTTCCTTGTATATAAAACATTTTCACCACATAAGAAAAGCTTCAATTGTTTGCCCCTTGTCCACACAATGTAGCTCCTCAAGCATTCGCTCAATTGCAAGACAATTGTGAAATGGTGAAAAGTTTTGCACTTTGAGGGGAAACTTACCCAAAAGTGCTTGGAATTCGATTATTGGGAAATAACAATTGAAACTTCTCTGAGCTTTTCCATTCGAAAGCTCTTGGTGGATTTTTGCTCCTCATCTCTCATTCAACAAGAAGGAAAACAACAAGTTCATATTTTTTTTGCACACTAAAAGTAAATAAAGAAGGAAAAACAAATGTGAGAGGTGCAATGAGAAGAAATGAGATTTCATGCGAGAAACGATGAGCTTTCATCTTTGAATTTGTGAGCTTTTGGGAAAATTTAATCATTCACCTCCATCCCTGGGAGCTACTACACCCGAGCAGGTCTTCCACACAGTACGCAGTGTATTCTGCGGGAGTGGATGGAGAAAATTCAATTTTGTGGCACATGGATAGACGCATGAATGGATGATGGAACAGGAGTGTAATCACTTTAAAATCACGGCCGATGGACTTTCAACGTGTGATGGAGTTGTTTTAATAAAATTTAATTAAAGTTGCAAACTTTGGCTTCTGAACGTGAAGTTTCCTCATGCGATGGCCTCACTCATTGGTCGTTTCCCATTTCCGCCCATCAAACCCCAAATTTCACGCTTTATTTCGTTGCAATGAATCCCTCCAACTGAATTCCCTCCGCTCCATATACACAACAGAATTTGAGAACAAAAGGAAATCCCCAACAGTATCGACGCGCACTGTTAAAGGGATTTTTTAATCAAATGATTCGATCGGTATTTTTAAAAGTAAAAAGGTGATTTTGTGAGCTTTCAAAAAAAAGCTAGAATTTTATTTTTAAGGAAAATCGATTTTTTTTAACAACAGTGCTGCATTATCTTCTCTTGTGCCTTTATAGTATAATTATTATGGACAAAGATAATCATTGTCAATGGACACATCAAAATCGTTTTCATTTGATGCCTAATCTCCCGAAATTTCCATGGTCTTTGGGAGCTTTTCACCTAATACCACATATATGGAGCTGTCTGCATCCCTCTTACCGTTTTGCTACGGTATGCTCCATCGAATCGGACAGGTGATTCAGCTTAGGGGTTGGATGGTTAGAGTGCAATTAGAGAGGGTGAATATTGACAGAACCACACGATGGACATTCGCCTAAAACATCCGATTTGAGATGGATGATACAGAGAAGGCAGAGAGTGCGATTTATCGTATGGAAAGCTCCGAGATAACACGCAACAGCAAATATCAATTAAGTACAGTGGTTTAGTGGCTACCACCAGGTGAATTGTCATGCAATAGGCTTCTCCCTCACAACCACCTCCTTTACACGCAAGAAACCCCCATGGTTCGACCATCAACTATCCACCTCTCCATCTCTAAAACAAACCAATCCAATTTCCCAAAACTCACCCCACACAGGAAAGCTCCGGCCGCAAGGATAGAGCTGAACGTGGTTTTATTTATGTTAGCATCCCGATTGAAATTGCTGAATTTTTTTTTCCATCCTGACCATCCACCATCCCCTAAGGGGAGATGTGGGAGGGCTACGTTCATTCCCGACGTTCCCTGTTTATTTCATCCAGCCATTCGTGGGAAGTAATCCCATAAATTTCTTCGAGTTTGCAGTTAGTTTAAAGCTACTCGTAGGCAGACGAACCTTTCGGTGGGGGCCTGCACAAGGGATGTAGTAGGTGAGTTTGCTTTGTGTGCCATCACCCACCCCCCCCCCCTTTGGCACAACCGTGGGAGCATTCGAGGAGAAAAAATGTTAATTTATCTTCAATTTAACTCCCTGTGCTGTTGATTTACTCATCCGCAAAAAAATCCACCAACCGTACGGGGAAAAACATTTTCATTAACCCAGCGAGTTTATTTTGATGTGTTTTAATTTACCGGCAGAGAGATCTTTTGTGTGTGCCGCACATTTTTGCAAAAATGCACTTCCCGATTAAAATTGAATTTTGTACATTTGAAATGGAATGAAATTGAGCATATAGTTTTGCAGCACTCATCATTTTAACAGGTGTTTTTTTTTTATTAATAATCATTAACTTTGTCAAAAAGGGAGATGTACTCATGTTTAATGCACTTTAATTACGCGTGGAAATGCTGAAAGAATTAAGTTTTTATTGCAGATGGATAATTTAATAAAAATTTTGGGAAATAATTACGAGAACTCATGCAATGAGATGATAGAACTTTTCAATACATAGATATGTAGCTTGCAAAAAACAAGAAGCTTTTCTTCGTTTGAACAAAGAAAACAAAGAACTATAAGAATTCGAAAGAATTGTTGCAATTCTCGAAAGAAAAGCTGAGCTTGATTGATAGTGGAACTTTTTTCCAAAATCTAACATAAATTCTGTAATGCAGGTATGCCAAAAATTTCAGCATGAAAATCCTCAATACGATTTCTGTCTCATGCATTCCATTAATATCTTTCCTGCCAAAAATTTCTATATACGATTTGTACAGATTCTTGCCAAAAATACTAAAGCAATGAAATAATTTATTTTTTGTATTCTTAGAATGTTTATTTTACTCCAGTGGAAACTGACGGGATGTTTTAAGTTTTCGGTGTTTTAGGAAAATTCCTTCCGATTGCGTCAGCCAAAGGGACGGTAGGTCAACCCAAACACATCCTTTCAATTTTAGGGCCAAAGCTTTCGACGCTTCTGTGCGTCTTCCTCAGTGGTCAATTGTGTCTTTGTTTGGGAATCGTCAATCGTCTGATATTGGTGATCATGTGGTTATGGTCTAAGAGTTATGCCTCAGATAGTTGCAAAGAAAAGTCAGTTATAGATAAGTGAAAGAAAGAACAAGAACTTCTAAGAGTTATGCCTCAGATAGTTGCAAAGAAAAGTCAGTTATAGATAAGTGAAAGAAAATTGTTGAAAAAAGAGAATTCTCCTGCATAAAAAACCACATGATCACCAATATCAGACGATTGACGATTCCCAAACAAAGACACAATTGACCACTGAGGAAGACGCACAGAAGCGTCGAAAGCTTTGGCCCTAAAATTGAAAGGATGTGTTTGGGTTGACCTACCGTCCCTTTGGCTGACGCAATCGGAAGGAATTTTCCTAAAACACCGAAAAAAATGTTTATTTTAGTTTATTTTACCTTTGTAAAATAAATCAATTTTTATGAAAATCTGTTGTTTGAACGTTTCTATCGTTTCTAGCTTTTGAATTTCTTGTCAAGGTTAAACCGCTTGACCGATTTACGTAAGAGACGTGTTTAGCTGCCAAATGTCTTAATTTTGTGGTGAATAATCTGATTATTTCAGAAGAACCAAATATTTTCTTTGTGGTAAACATTTCTTGCTAAAAAACGAATAACTTTTTTCGACTTGAATTTAGTAATTTTTCGGATAGAATTTAGAACTTTTTAGACTTTTTCCCAATCTGAGTCTTTTTAATATTTAAAATTGAACTTTTTTCGACTAGAATTAATTAATTTTTCTGTTTGAATTGAGAACTTTTTTGACTCTTTCTTATGAATCTGAGCCTTTTTATGAACTACTAAACGAATTTCTTTTGTTCGGCTTAAATTTAGTGCTTTTTTAGCTGAAATTAAGTACTTTTTTCGGTTTGAATTAACTATTTTTTCGGTATGGATTAAGTACATTTAAAGCTTTAGCTGTTCAGATTATGATAAATAGAATCTTTCTCAATTTTAATATTCTCAATTTCTTTCTCTTTCTTCTGGCTTACATTTTATTACAATCTGACCCTAAAATTTTGTTAATTTTCTTCAGAAGAACATCATCAACACCCCTAAAATCAATTTTTAGGCAATCCTTACTGTATTGAAGCTTTTTCAGATCGAACATTTTTGAGCAAATATGTGTAAAAAAAATTGTAACTTATTCAAATAGATTGTTCCATTTCAATTTTCATTCTAAAAGCTGTCATTCGAATATCAATCTTGTCTGTTTCAATTTCATTTTGTTGTTTTTTTGTGTTTTTTTTTAATATCTGTTGATACTTCCAATTTTCCCTTGGAGTATTTACAAATCCTATTTATTTTGCATACTCAATTTTAATGGATTTTCCCACCCAAACCCTTTTGCCTTCACCCCAAATTCTCTTGACATCTATTTTTGTTTACCAAATTGACCTCCTGTCCGACACACGGAGCCAATTTGCGAATATTTGCAGAAGCACTCTCTCATGGCATGGAGTAGAAATGAGTGCTAGAAGAGAAAAAAAGCTCCATACGAATGTTCATATTTTCTCATTTTATAATTAAGTTCTGTGTGGTTGAGAAAAAAGCTCACCCATGTTTTGGAGGGGGTGAGGTCGGTGCGGGGTGGTTTGTGTGTGGGGAATGTGAAGAAGGAAAGGAAAAGGATAAAATCATCAACATATTGCCCTCTCTCTGGGTATATCGCCTTTTTCGGCCAGCACCGGAGAGCGAGGAGTCTGCGGAGTGAATCACCGCATTTAGCAGAAGGGGATAAAGCGGATCATCTCGCTAAACGACCTTTTAAGAGTAATAAAAATTTTGGGAGCAAGTAGATTATATTGTGTGGTGGAGCTTGGAGGTGATTCCCCTTTTTGCCCAGCACGAGAACAACCTCTTTACCATATTGTATAGCTTTTCGGTGTGTGTGCCAAATATGAGAAGGTACACGCGGGGGTGGCTGAGAAAACTTTGACCTGTGAACATGGTGCGATGAAGCTTTTCCAGGGGGTGGTGATGGCAGGGCGACCCCTCACTGCTGCAGTGCTTTGAGGATGGAGAGGGGGAAGCTTTCAGCTCATTCGTGAGATATTGGCGTAATCAAAACTTTAACTTCAATTAAGGTGGAAGTCCCCCTCGAGGGTACATCCGTTTTTGGGGATCAGGGGGATGGAAAAATTAACATTAATCCCACGGATGGTTTTCCCAGCGAGAGGGGCGCCAGATTAGCAGATTGACCCCCCAAAATTGATCATTATCCAATTCACGCGACCAAACCTGGTGAACCGAAGCCAAATTCGTGGGGAGCACGGGAGCGTGCTGACTTTGATAAAGTTGCCGTGTAATTTCTTAAATCAACACCCCAGAAATAAATGTAATTCCCACCCACGTCAATGGAAAAGTTCGACACACTCATAGATCCCAAAAATACATGTGGATTTTTCTTCTCGTCTCCTTCTCAATTTTATTAAGTTTTCCCCGTACCCGCAGAAAGGTGATGTGGAAGTATATTTCTGAAGGAATTTTTCCGTGAGGAAAAAATGCGCAAAAGTACCAACCTCTTATCAAAGTTTCTGTTTGTGCAAAAAGAGAAAATTTTCTCATTCAATTCACGTAATTGCATTCTCGTTTTTTGATGTTGATAACAGCGTAAGATTGCGAAAGTAATTACTAGCGCTAATTGCACTAATTTTTAATGAGAAATTGTATTATTTTCCAGATAAGCCTGCTTTGCCCCTTTTTTGCGAAGAGAACTTTTTCAGAGAGCTTTTCAACGTAAATCGATTGAAAGCTTCAAAATGATGAAGGATATTTAACTGCGGGAGGGAACATATTGGAAGAGATTTCTGTATTCATTGAGTAAGATTGAACCGAGGAATTTTTTGGTGGCGTATTATAATTATAATTTAATGTTTTTTAAATGAAAAAAATATCATTATGAAAAAAAAAAAATTTAATTTCTTAAGCATTGATTAAGAACAGATTTTACGCATGACAAAGATGTAAAGAATTAAAATTAACGTGTTAGGGGTTGAAAATTATTATTACGGAAAATCTCATGCTGTTCTACTACATGTAGCAAAATCAGTAGTGAGGATACAACTTGTAGTAGCGCAGACTCTGACAAAGTTTTATCATAAAAGCATCTCTCTTGGAGAATTACTGCAATATTCAAACATCCGTGATAGAGAAAATTCAACCCCAACTTTTTCCGAAAGCTCCCTCAAGGGGGTGCAAAAGCTTTTAACAGTTTATCAAATTAAAATTATATTTCTAACGATCAACTGCGCAGCTTTCAACGCTGAAAGTTCTTCTGCGCAAGTTTCTAACACAGTAAAGTTCTCCACTCTTCAAAGCGCAAGTACACCCCTAAAAGCTTCTGAAAGCTTTCACATGAGGGTGCAAAAGCCCCATAGAGATTCAAAATCCCAACTGCCAAATGTGAAGCATAATTCAAGGGTGGAGAAACAATAAAACCCTTCCAATTTGGATGTAATTTCCTTGGGAAATGCGAAGGAGAAGTTTTGGGTGAAAAATTCTTGAGAATGATTGTACAATAAACTCTCCCGAATCCGTCGACACTCACAATAAAATTCCCATAATTTTTATTGACTGCTCGAAGGGAATGGTATTCAAGTCCACGAACCCTCGGTGTGTCCTCGAGGAGGGACAATTTGTGGTTAAATAAAAATGTACAGCGAACAAATGGACTTTGATGGTGACTTCATGCTTCAATAAATGGATTTATTGTCCTGTTGAATACTCCTCGGTGAAACATTCTCCACATTCATGCATTTCCTCTTCCACTTCGTTGCACGCTGGGATGCGGAATGGTTTCTTAATTCCTTAACACTCGAGTGGGCATCTTCTGTGCGCTCGTGTTTCGTGTCTCACACAAATTCACTCACTGCACTGCATTCTGCGCGACAGAAGCACAAATGTCCTCCCGCCCACAGAGGGTGGTTTCTACATAGCAGAATGAGGGAAAAAGAAGCTCGAAGAAGTTTGGCGTGGGAAAACAACAAACACAGACCGACAGTTTCATTCCAATTGGAGTGAAATTCATGCGGAAGAGAAACAATTAATTCCGTAATCTTCCCAATCTTCCGGAAGTACGGCGATAAATCACGATTTAATATAAGATGATTTTGGGGGCTGGAAAAAGAACAAAAGGGAAGAAATTGCAAGTCGATTAGTATGATGCTCAATTTAATTACTTTATGTATGATTCCCCAAAAAGGGGTGCACGCATTCAGGGGGATGAGGGGGGGGCTCCCCCTCAAGTACTTCATGCCATTTGTGAAAGGGCCCCTGGAGGATAATGCCAGAGGCTTGTGGGCTTCACATTGTAATTCCCTTTTCGCTTTGCCATCAGCTGGATTAACTAAATAAAGTGCCATGCTCGATAATTATTACCTCACTAAAGCCCACACAGGCGGAAATTTACTCACACACGCGCAAAACAGGAAATCCTTCGGGGATTTTTCTTGTGGGCAGAAATGCAATGAAAACTTTTCTCTTATATCTTTTGTACTCAATGTGTCCACCATAGAGGGTGGATAGGGGTTGACTTTAGGGGTTATTTTTAAAGCTTTGTTGAGCTTTGTTTACTAAGACAGTTTTCCGGACAAAAATGTGATTTTATTGCCAGGAAATATGTCTGATGTTGTGCTGATTTCGACGCAAAAATATCAACACTAACGAAAATGGATTTAAAATAATTTTGAAGAAAACTGTGATCATTTTTATATCAAGCTTTCGTCTAATATTGCACTAATTTCAACCCAACAATATAACTTAGAATTTATAACGTTTTCTCGACTTCAAATCACATTTTTTCTGCCCCAAATCCACACCCTAAGAAGTCAAATGAAAAATTTTCTTTTGCATTTAGCTGACAAATGTGCATTCAGTGCATTTTCATGCAATTTTTCAAACACAATGACTTCTCGGGGAGATTTCAGAAAAGAAAATTAACCGGGATATTTCTCATTTTTCAGAGTGATTCCCCACGATAAATCAAATGCAGCAAGAAAAATGAAAAGTGCACATCAATTAGCAAAGCAGAGTGTCTTTTCCAGTGTGCAGTTAAATCCACCATCTGTCGCATCTTATCCCCTCGCGGGTGGGAGGAAAGAAAAATCGACCAGAGATGACGATAAATCATCCCTTATGGAGCGCGTGCAACCAGGCGACTCACTGGATTTCCCACCCAAATGTGTGCGGACTTTATTGCCCACAAATCCACCCACAAACGGGAAGATGTTCATGCTGCACTCGAATGTCAGCGTAAATGACACTGTGATGGATTTTGCAGCTCGTTCGTGTCATATTGCAAAGTGGCCAGAGTGGAAATTGAAGACACCAACAATTACTTCAACTCGATATCTCGGCACTCTCCTTGTTCTTCCTCCTTTTGCCACCCCATCCACCCCCCAATCCCGACGCCTTTGCTTCTGGTTCGAAGAATGGAGCTTTGGGGGACTGAAAGAGAGAGAGCTTATTGAGCTACAAATGGGGTTTTTTCTTGCTTCTTGGGTGGGTGAGAAGTGGCTCAATTGAGTGAAGGAAGGGACGTGTGTATCTAGTGAAATGGTATTTTCACAATTGGTGTCCCATTTTCCCACTGTCCACAATTATTTTTAGGATCGTTGAATTTTTGCAGAGAGTTGCAACAATTCCCAACCTTCCATTGTGCTCGCCACACCGAGAAAGAATCTTCAAAACACATTTGGAAGAATTTATCGATTGCCCATCCGGGCTTGAAGTTCCAAGAAAGATAACACTGAGAGAGAATTTATTAAGTTATTTAATAATTTGTTCTATGCCCTTAATTTCAATAGGGTATATTGGGTACAGTGTGTCAAAATTAATACATAAAATAGTAGATTTGGTAAAATTGTAGGTAATTTTGGCAGAAGTGTAGGTAATAAAAGTAAAAGTGTAGGCAAGTTTGGTAAAATTGTTGGAAAATTTGGTCAAACTGATGGTAATATTTGGATAAAAGGGATAAAACAAACAAAATCAGAAAAAAAAATTACAATAATTATAGTAAATTATTTTTAGAACTAGGTTCTAGGATCGTTCGAAGGACCCAACTGCCTCCTAACTGCAAGATAATAATCAAATTTTAACTATAATTTAGAAGAATTTTTTTTTCTGTAATAAATCCTCTAAAACTTTCATTTTCTAGATCAAAAAGTACTTCTTAGATTTTTCCCTGACCTATGACACCCCTGGTTTTCCCCAAGGGGTGTTTATCTGACGAATATTTTAGTGGTTATGGTGAATCATTCGAATATTTACAAAGATCTGAATATTTTAATTCCCCAATAAATATCCCTTGTTAAAAGCCGACTAATACATAATATGAAATCGAATGAAAATTAAAAAAAAAATAATCCTTTTCGGCTTGAATTTACTACTTTTTAGGCTTCAATTTTACTCCTTTTTAGGATTTAATTTAATATCTTTTAAAAGCTTTTTGAAACTGAAGAGTCTGTCTTTTAAAGGTTGAAATTTAAATAAGACTAAAAAGTTTGAATTTACCACGTTTCGGACTAAAGGAATTGATGCCCATTTATATGAAAGATGATCCTCTATCGCAGAACAATTTTAACCCATTCCATCTTGTAGAGGATCAAAAAACATTGAAGAATCGCGAGAGAACCTCCCCAAAATCCACTAGGATCACATCGAAAAGTGCAAATAAAAATTGCCAAAAAATTCAAATATTTCGACGCCATTTGACATTTTTATCCCTATAAAAAATGTTTGAAAACTTTTTTGTAGACTTGTCGCTCATTTTCCGTGGAGCTTTTTTCTAGTCAAAATAAATGTTTATTTTTTCGTTTCTGGAGTGATTTCTACATCCGGAGAAACGTCTACGTCCGGAGGTCACTTTATCATTACCAATGAGAAGTGACCACAATTCCGGCGAAAAACAAACATTTTTGCACCAGAATCCCAGGATTGTCCAGGATATGACAATCCTGGGATGAGATCCTTAATCCGGAGGTCACTCCATCAATAGCAAGAAGAAGTGACCACGATTCCTAAGAAAAATTCAAAATTTTGCAGTAGCATACTTATCATTTGGGGGTACAGTTACCACCAAATTATCATAATCTGGAGGCAGAAAGCACCTCTCCGACAATATTCATTCCATTCCCGGAGCAATAATGCCTGGGAATAATAGCCGAGATTATACAATCAGGGCTCCTGGATGTAATGGCAATAGGGAAGAAATTCCCATGAAGTGTTTAAATTTCGTTCAATTGTCATCCGAGAGCGAACGAGAAAGCGCAATAGAAAAAATTAATGCGTTAGAAAGAGACATCGCTAAAGTTTTCTTGGCGCGAAGCTGAAACCAAGAAACTGACAAGTAGGATAACGCAAATTTTGATTTTACTTTCCTGGATAATTCGTCGTAAAGTAGAATACCGACAGTCTTGGTCTTTATTTTGATTTTTATCTTGATCTTGAAAGGTGTCTCTATCCTAGAATACCACCCATTATTGAATAATCGCGAATATTTCCGAAGATCCGAATAATTTCATTCAGATAAATACCTCTTGCTTTTCCCTATCTGAATCTGAAATAAAAATTTATGTTCAAAGGTTTTTATTAATTAAATTTTTAATCTTCTTTGGACTGCAATAAATTCTGCATTTTTGACATTTTAAATCATTCAAATAGCGATTTTCTTTGATTTTTTAAAAGTAAAAGAAAAAAAATTTTTCTTAATAAAAAAAAATTAAACACAATCAGGTAATATTCTTCACCGTTTCACTTTTTCTTTCTCTCAGTGCAATTTCTTCCTCATTTCGCACATTTTCAATTGCTTTCTGTGGGAAAAATTCTATATATAGCTGTGCGATGGGTGTGAAGATGACATTCAAACATTTTCGAGAAATCCCTTTCCTTCCTCAATCGAATCCTATGTGGGTTCTTCTTTTTCCACTCGCTTCCAATTCATTTATCGTCACCCCATGTGCTCACAGCTCAGTTTTATTTACTTTCGCCTCAATGTGCTTTCCCGCAGAATATATATTTTTTCCCTTCGAAAATGCCGGAGGTTGTTGTTGGAGGGAAGAGTTTTGTTGGTACAGCGAGCTTTTCGCATCTGCTGTAATTTGGCATGTGTATGTGCGAAAGTTCTCTGTATCATTGAGATTGTGTCATGAGATGAGGAAGACACTGTGACTCACCTGAACAGTTCATGTTTAAAGGGCGCAGGGGGTATGAATTTAACAAGGGAAGTTCCAAAGCGTGCGGGGCAACAGCTGGAATCGCTGATTTGCATGAATTTCATCCCCCTTGACGTGCGTAGGGGGTGTGCTTCACACAAAAAAGCTCCTTTCGTGGCAATAATAATAATAACGTGTTTACTGTATTTTGGGTATATTCACATTCACTTATAATACATTCATGTTCACACTTCAAATAATAAACGCTCCTCTGGGGCTTTCCATGCGTGAGCTTTTTTTCTGCGTGTGAGGGGTGTTGTACCACGACGAAAGAAAAGCGTTGGTGGAGCTTTTTCAGCCACATCGTCGCTAATTTCAAACGCGTACCCAAACCACCCCGCATTTGTGATGAAACAATTCCTTTAACATTCAGTCTAATTTTCGCACCTCCGACCCCCACACAAAAGCTCACGCTCCTTATCAACTCTCTACCCTTACCTAATTGGATTCCTTCCCAAAAAATCTTCCCATGGGGACCCTCCTAACACTAACAAAATACTTTCTTTTTTTGGCACAGTGTCACACTATCAAAAAGGTCTCCTAAGGAATAGAAAAAGGACATTAATACAAAATTACATTAAGTTTTCACGACTTTTTTCTCACATTCCCATTTTCTAAAGAGAAATTAAATATAAATGGAAAATACATAATACTCTCTGAATGAACGTTTGTAAGATGAGAAAAATTTGGGGAACAGAGATCATTTTCTTTCTTTTAAAATTGAAATACATTCTTCCCTGAAAATTGTCAATTTCTCTTCCTGGAAGGATGATTTTTCAATAGGGTAGAGAAGGGTGAGATTGTTGAGTTTTCTTTATGCAAAAAAAAAAACAATTTTTTGAATATTATTTTGAATCGAATTTTAACGTGGAAATTTCTTTTGATTTAATTGAAAAAAAAAAATAATGCAAAGTTTTTGAATTTGCGTCCGCTGCCGTCTTAGTGTTGATTTTCAATGTGACGGTAAAGAATATTTCGCTTTTGAGCGTTAATATTTCAATTAATTTGAACACAATTAATAAATTAATTTAATTTTTAATCAAAAAAAATGTAAAAATTCCGAAAATGTTTAAGTTTAAGTGATTGGCAGTGTTATCTTACAGCTAGCTGGTCCAGTCAGAAAGAAACTTTTTCTAATCAGTTTTTTCTGACTTCTTTGAGAATTTTTTTTATTGAAAGAAACATGTCAAGATTTTCTAAAAAGAACCAAAAAGGATTTTCTTAAAACAAATTCTTAATTTTAAAACATCAATAACTTTCCCAACTTTCCCCTTTTAGCATGTAAATAAATGTATATCACATGGAAAGCAATTTCTTGCATAGACGCTTCAGAAAATAATCTCTGGTTTAGAAGTTTATAATACGAAAAAGAATCAATATACATAAATTCCAATATCAAACGTTCCTTTTCACAGACTTTGATGAGAATTTTTCACGAAATGGAGAGAGACAAAGTGACAGAGAAATTTAGCTGAAAAGTTATTCCCTTCTTTTTGAGCTCAATTCCTGGGAAGACAATTTCCCCCTTTTTTCTTCACATATATGAAATTATTGGGAATATAAATATTGCCATGTCAATTAAATCCACAAAGAATAAAATCTCTCCCAGGGAAAAATGTGCCTACATCTACATTCAGTATAGCTTTGAAATTTCCTTGTAAATTTTTGTTTTCGTATAGAAATGTATATATTCTCATTGCCTAAATTCATTTCATACTAAAAATTCGAGGTCTCTGCGGACTCTCCGTCCCCACATTTTTTTTTCTTCTTCTAAATATTGTCTTTCCCCCTTTTTTGGCCCTCGGGGGGAAAAAGGTCCTTTTGCTGAAAATTCTTTTTGTTTTTCATCTCTACAGTTGGATTTGTTTTCTATATGTACAAAATGCCCCCATTCTACGGTATGTGGTGGTTCTAGTGCTAAAGTCGCAATAAATAAATAAATTAAATATTAGAAATGTGAATGAGGTTCTTCTTCTCTATACTAAACTTCCGACATGATGATCGTCTTGGGGCGCTCGGCAATCACGACGCGCTGTGGTCGCATGCAGGACGCCGAGCGCCGAGACACTGTGAGGGATGTCGTGAGGGTCCGCATGGAGTCACTGCTATTGTGCATCCGTGCTCCACCAGTTACGCCACACCGTGTCTGAGCGTGATTTGCCTGTTCTCGTGACTTGAAGCACCACGACGATGCCAACCACCGAAAAGGTGGGAGACGTCTGCAAAAAAAGTGTCAAACAAATAATAAAAAATTAAATAATTCTTATTTTTTGTCTTCCACTCTTTGCTCAACAAGAATTCTATAAATTATTTAACGATAAATGTATGTATATAGCAACTTCCTGCATGAGTAAACAATTTCTTAGCTTAATAAAGAAGATACAAAAAAAGGAAATGAGATAGAACTTTTTAAAGCTCTCACAGGGAAAGTCCTTCAAAATATGGTTTATTTCAACTCTTTGTTGGGAGTTTTGTAGCAGTGTAAACCACATTTGTGGCTTCCATATACATATTAAATTTCCAGAAAAGACTTTCCAACAACTAATGATGAAAAGATGGGGAAATTTACTTTCATTCAGTCTGCAAAAACCATATTAAATATCAAAGAGCTTTATTGCCGAAAAGTTTCTCATTTTCCTCACGTGGAATTTTAATTAGGAGAATCCCTAATTGGATTGCAATTTTTCATCCGGCAATGATTTTATGAAGAAAAAGCTCCAAAATATTAATGAATGTTTGAAGTATTTCCATCATTTCCACAAGAAGGAAAAGTTTTGGTGGTTTTTGCAACGAAAAATGTTTTTTTTATCGATATGGAGCAGTTCTTTAAACAGAAATTAATTTTTTTATTCAAGTTCTGTTTTGAAATTTTCGTATTTTAAATGAAAATTAAATTTGAAAAAATATATAATTTTTGAGACGTAAATTTCCTATATAGTGAAGCTTTTTAAAGGATATGTACCTACATAATTTAATTCATAAATTCAAAATAGGAAAATTTTCTGTAAATGATTTTATGCATAAAAATAGCAAAAAAATAATTTTTTAACACATCCTGGACGGCTTGACGCACATCGGCGTCCACTGACAGTTCTCAATTCTGTACGCTGTAACAATTTGCCACTCTTTTTGCGTTTGACATTTACCCGGTAGGAAAACTTCTCCAACATTTTTTCAGCCAATTTTGATTGCTGACTCGTAAGGTGTTCATATATGATTAACACTCGGAGGACTTTACTGGTAATTGCTACCAATTGGAACCTTAAAATCGTCACAGAATAAAATCTATTGGACTTATCTCGATGAATTTAGCATCTATGTGTAGGGAATTTTAATTACTTTAAGATAGCAGAAAGAAAATCCCGAGAAAAGCTTTCTTTTTGGAAGATAATTGAGGTCAAAGTCAGAATCCAACGTGGAGGATCAAATTGGTAATAACTACCAGTCAAAATCCCATACATTTTAGCCATTGTTTTGAGGTTATGTTTCCCCATATTTCCCAAATACAGTACTCTTGTTGACTTTTCCTCGGTAAAAATCATTAATTTGGACTAATTTTATTGCCGGAAGTGATTAAAAAGTTACTTAAAGAATCAAAGTTTGTGATTATTTAGGCGCAATAATAAATTATGTAAAATTGTAGCTAAAAAAGTCGTTTGAATTGGCAATATTGCATCGATTCTACGCAATTTTTTTTCAGTTACGATTTTCTCAATTAAATGTTTAGTAATTAGATGCAGGAATGCTTGAAGGAGATTGAGAATTAGTGAAACTATCGATCTTCGTTCAATAAACTGATTAACAATTAATTATTGAGCATATTTTATCAGCTGGTACTTATTACCAATTTGATCCTCCGCGTTGTGCCAAATGTTGGGTCCTCCAAGTGTTAATAAATCTATTATTTATTAAATTTATGAAATGATTTGAAATCAGCATTTTAAAGATTTCAAATTAGTTGTGACAAGAAAAAGGAATTATCTAGAATATTCTAGATAATGATAATTCTGGATATTGTTATCCTATGAAGGAAATAGAAATAACAGACTAAGTATTTAGAATATTCTAGATTTTTTTTAAATCACACTGTCACAGAGTAGATATTAGCTAAATACATGTATTATGAAGTTTTCAGAATTTTTAGAATAAAAAAGTCAACCTGCTTGTTGACGTTATCATCAGGTGATTAAGTTATATATTTTACGAAAAGAAAATTTTCCTCTTACATAACCTCAATTTAATTTTTGTGATAAAAAAAAATGCTTCATAATGTTTAATAGCAAAAAGGAAACTCGTCTGAGAGATTTTCACTGAAATTATCCCATAAATCTGACTTTTTTCCACATGAATATAAAAGTGCGGTTATGTTGGCATGAGAAAAAATGCCAAATATGTCCAAAGATTTTTGAAAACTAAATTGTGTTTTCTTTGCGATAATTTTATATTTAAAAAAATTTGTGTTACACATAACTGAATATTGTGTCAAATAAATATTTTCTGATAACGTGCGAAGAACATAAGAACACCATGGTCCCACCGGGTAACATTTCTGGACGCCAGTGACTAATTGTTACATGTCGTGTAAAAAACCTTTGGGAAGTATTTTACCCGTCGTCAGTGTGTTAAAGAAATTTGAATTTTCTGCGTAAAATTTCTAGATTTTTAGGTTGAAAATTATCTTTTCTAGGCGATTTTGAAATAAGAAATCACGAAAAATAAAAAAAATAAAACATTCTGTGCATAAGATAAAGCTTTCAAAGCTTTCAAATCAAAGTAATTTTTGAGACAAAGGATCTATTTTTCTTTAACATTCAGGTATTGAATAAACTCACCTGAGTGCCCTGCAGACCTGTGTGGAGAAGAGGCAATAGATGAGTGGATTGGCGGCTGAATTGAGCGGCGCCAGACTCTGGATGAACGTGGCAATGGCGATATTTGTCTGCGTGCGGGGAATCTGATCGAACACCTGCAGCAGATCGAAGACAATGTAGGGTGACCAGCACACCACGAACACTATCACAATCACGATGGTCATCTTCACTGTCTTCACTTTGGCACGTGGAATGATGCCGCGCGAACTGGCGCGACGACTTCCTCGATCGACGCCACCTCGACGATCTACGAGAAAATTCATCCTCACAAAACAATTTTATTTTCAAAGCTCATCAGGGATGCATAGCACGCCATCAAAGCTGGAAATGCTGGAAAAGCTTTACATGAGGGGGTATGTGAGAAAAAAAATGATGGGTAAAATAGCTGTCGTTTGGGAGATGAATGTTGGGGGTGTGTTGCGGAAAGGGGTGGGTGGGAGAACAAAAGAGGATATAATGGACATGTCCGAGTCATAAATCACACCATTAAATGGAAATAAACGCCATTGAGCCACAATTTCACTCGCAAGACGCTCTTCTGTGGTGCTTTTGCTATAAGAAATCGCTCAAAGGAATGCGGGTCAGGGCTTTTTTTACTTGGTCACTCACCGATTGGACCCAGGATGGCTCCCTTGGCCCAGATGGTCCTCACAATTATCGCATAACATGCCGAGATGATGAGGGCGGGAAATACGAACAGCACCGCAGCTACGAGAGACATGTAAACCTGCCAGCCAAATTGGGAGCCCAAGTCAATCCAGCATTGGGGTTGATCTGTGAAAAATAGAGTCACACACCACATTTGAGATTCATTCTCGGGAGTTTTCTTTCTCCTGAAGGAGAGGAGCTTTCAGGGAAGCTTTCAAGGAAATCCTCCTTTTGATGTCTTTGACCCTAATCCTGGCCAAAATTCATATTTCATTTTTTTTCTTTCCTTTGTGGTTGATTCCACAAAGAGGCAACAGCCTCCCCCAACTCCCAAACAAGTCCCCAAGGACCCTCAATCATTTCCTCAAGACATGGTAAAAAAAATCACGTATGTCTCTGTTAAGTCATCAAACTAATCCCTAGCTGGGGGAGAAGCTAAAAAATACCCCCAAACACCTTATAAATCACTTTCCGCCCTCGAATTTTTTTTTCCACCCCACCACGTATGATGGCCAAAAAGTCGCCTCCAGGATGAAATGCTCACTGTGGTCAGGAGTCAAAGACACTCCAGAGGGATGGCGGAGGGGGGCGGGGAAGGAATGGGAAGATGAGGGGAGGAAATGATGGATGACTGAAGCGTCCGGTCCACTGAACATGGGCAACACAATTAGTTCAATTTGGAATGGTGAGTGGCGAATGTAGGCGGACAGAGAAGGGCCCCCTTAGGTCCGCCTTAGACATGAGGACCGTCACGTCCCACTGCCGATGACAAATTCAGCCCCTCAAGGCCTACAAGGGGGACGAAGGAATTTCTCGCAGATTGGGAATGGTTGACTTGAGGTAGGTCGGTGTTTCTGATTTTTTTCCCACATAAATGGAATTATTTGTGACGATTTCTCTCCTCCGCAAATCAATTGAATTCCTTCCATTCTCGTGGG